>NW_016912971.1:596768-610329 GCF_001483705.2 Eufriesea mexicana | reverse complement strand
AAGACTGTATTAATCGTGATCGGCGTTATTCGCGGAAGGATCTCGTATCTGTGTTTATCCCCCCCCCCCTCCCCCTTTCTATATGACCCCCACTCCCCTTCTCATCCTCTTTCCACTCGTTTGTATTTTTTACGTTACTTTCCTCGCGTGAATTTTCTATATTTTATACGGCATGTTTATATTATTATTGTTGATAATTTTCTGCGAACGACCGCCGACAACGATGCTCGATGAATTAATTAGTTTTTCCTTTTTTACTGCCGCCGCTCAAACGTTTCGTAGTTTTGCTCAGAGTGAAAGGGAGTCATTATAAAGATCACACGTCGAGTAGTGAGACGAGTTGTGTACGATTTAACGTTTCTTTCATCAACTGTCGGACAGGCGTGCTCATTTATAACGTTTCGATGTAAATACAATCTTTTTCCTTTTTATCTTTTTCTTTTCTTTTCTTATTTTTTTTTTTTCTTTTTCTTTTTCTTTATACGCAAACGTGGAACACTCAATCCCCACGATATTCAATAGTCACGATGTGCACCGTTCCGCAGTTGATTTACTGTAACATACCACGAGTGCCTATAATAACGATGCTGAATCTTCTATCCCGTAATCCGCAGTGAAGTTGCAGATATTTCAACAGCTCGAGATTAAAAGCACGCGTTTATCGAGAGAGAAGACGGTGTTTCGAGAAGGAGAGGAACCCGTGTACTTTGTAAATAACGAATGCGTTAACTCGTGATCGGTCATACGTTTGTGATCACGAAGAGGATGCCACACGGACCGTGCGTACGTGGTGATCGTCGCAAGGTTCTTACTCGCAAATTCCAAATAATCTTTTATCTTACGATTACTTGCCCACGAGGAAACGTTACCTTCGACTACGGCGACCATGAATCGATATTTGTACATAACTGCACCTTTCTTTTTTTTCTTTTGCCAAAAAGCACGCTACTCGTGCCGATGAAACTATGGCGCAGATATCGAAGGCGTTAACGAGCATCGGCCGGAGAAGGAACTTCTACTAATAACATTTTTCAACCATCGTGTCTCCTCTTATATACTTGTACCCCTGAAATAGCTTCTTTGAGGACGTTTCGAATACAGTTCCTATACAGTATGGTAAAGCGACTTAGAGACTCGGTCGGCCGTTGTCCACGATAAACATGATTCCAAGACGAGTTTTCATCCTTCTTTCTCCGGCTGTACGGAGATATAAGTATTTAGATCTAAGGGACATATCCACAGCGTGTAGTGTACTTGTATATGAATACCGAAATAAATATTTTCAATGTTTTTGACAATATTCGATGATGCTTTCTTCGTCATTACATTCCCATATTCCCATCGAAATAGCACTCCAAGCGAAATAGAATACGTAACATGTAAAATAAAAAAGCGTACGTTTATCGTATCTAAGAAATCATATATTTCATACGAAACATAATAAATGTAAAGATAAAAGTTGCTAATACATACCCAAAAGGGTACACGATAGGTTTATGATACCTATAAATATAGTGACACTATGCAATAATGTGAAAAAAATATAAAAAATATATAAAGTTCATTTGTACAATTTTAAAATGTCGAATCGTGCAGGAATTGGATTTCGAACGAAATGTGATTACAGTCAGCGCTGCTGATGAATCTATGCTAATTGTCTAAAAAATATTTGCGTAAGAAAGTAAAAGAAGTACTGATAGTTCGGCGTCATTGATGCTGAGTAAGTGTTGCGAAGAGTGATACAATCCACGCTCCATTTTGCTTCAACAATCGTATAATCTTTTTACATGCTTGTTATCTTCTTGAAATTGTGTCCTTGTAACGATTCCAAGACTTTTTCATTGACAATTCAATAGACGGGATAACAGCTCTGTTATTTTCATTTTAATTTAATTACGAGGATTATTTTCGCTTTTTGCATTTGGTTCTACCTCGACGTCTGCGCGATGAATTTGGACGAGTATCTGCCTTCTTTGAAGATCTATAAATAGTTTGTACGTTAATCACTTATGCTAATTGAAATTCTCAGAGAATTCCTTACCTGTGAACCCTGTTCACTGACACGGAAGTGTGTTTCTTTAAGGTCAAGTGCTGTTGAACCAATTCCGCTAATTTACCTTGTTGAGCAAGCATCGAAAGGAAGGTACAGATAAACTCGTCGTAATTGTGCGTTCTACGACAATCATCGATCTGAAACAAAATCAAATGTCCTTATAATACTACATATTTTAAATTTTATCAGAGTATATCTGAAAACATATTTACCTTGTACTTGTTCCTTTTGTCATTTTCATCTTTCAAGCTGGTCTCACAAATACTAATTTCGTGTTCTAAATTTTTCAATAACGCTAGGAGGTCCTTGGGTGCGAACGTATGCGGTTCGAACAATTCCGGATATTTTGAACATAATTTCGGATCAATCTTTTCGACCTTCTTCTCTTCAATAACAGTGTCCCCGTTACTAGTCTTTACTCTGGCGTGAGGTATTCTAACTTCTCCCGACAGACAGACTTTCTTATGTAAGTGACCACTGTCGGATACTAATCTTTTACCATTTATATTAATGTTTCCAAGAGAACGACCTACTTATGGACACAGATTTCATGTACTGCTATCATACTGTATAAAGAGATACAACAGTGTGGAAATATAATGAAACAATTGGCCACATACGTACTTAAACCCGCTTCATTTTTCTCATCCCCAGACACTCTAATCACGACAAATTTTTTGAAATCTTTTGTCGACGTTGGACTGCTCTGTCCAGAATTCCATCCCCATGCTATAAACCAAGGGGTTTATTTACTACGAAGAAGCATCTGTTTTGCTCTTGTTGCATGAACGTGATCGTGTTATAACAATTTTTCTGATTGCGATTATGTAACAAGAAGCAGTAAGAAAGTGTTCAGCAAGGATAGGTCAAATAACTGTACCTCAAAGCTGTCAAAAGAGACGAAATATGGGGGAATGTGCGAAAGTCAAATAATACCATCAAGCACAAGAAGTTTAGTCCGCTATACAACAGCACGCGCGACAGTATAAGAAAATGAAGCTAATAATTTTTATTCTATATTCTGTTCTGATTGTGACAGAGTCATCAAAGTGTCCGGAATCACGGAAACCTCATTCCACTAGTTGCACCATATTTTACAACTGTGTGAATTTGCCTGGTGGCGGTTACGTTTGGGTACCCAGTAAATGTACCGAGAACTTGGTAAGATGAATATTGTGTTAACACGGTTAACAAGTACGCGTCTATAATTTTTAAAATTGGTAACATATTTCCATTGTTAGATATTTCAGCCATATTTAAGAATGTGTGTTCTGCCTGGTGATACCTGGACATGCGACACACTGTCGACAGAATCGTCTTTTATAACGAACAGGTATGATATCCCTGAATTGATCAATCCAAATGAAACTAGTTATATGGGATTCACGGAAAATCCATGGAATTTTTCTGAATTTATTGACTCGTCATATACTACTGACAGCATTCCCGATTATTCTGACCAAGAAACGGCAACTCCATACCCTTTGATTGAAATTGGAGAAACAATGGAACATAAATATGAATCAAACACAGATAATGCTTCTGAAAGTAATAATATACAAAATGATTATCTACAAACAGAAGATGATAATAAAAAATACTATTCAATGTTGAATCAATTGATACGTCATTTGTTGATATACAGAAAGATTACTATTCCATTAGAATTTTTAGCATCATCATTATCCACACCTTCCAGACCTGTTACAAACTTGCCATTATCTAATTATCTTATACAGAATTATATTCAACAAAATAATCATTTACAAAATACCATTATAACTGATTCCAAATTACAAAACACAACTAAAAGTAACATAACTTTAAAAGATGATAAAGATGAATCAGCCACAGGCAACCCAAAAAATTCGTTAATACTTGATAACTTAGAACATGAAAGCTATATAATTTCAATTACTGACAATATTGGAAATAAGCAATATTTGACTATTCAAAGATATAAATCATTGGCTTATAATTTGGATTCACAATTTGTTCAGATTATTCCATGTATAAAAAATGCTCGAATGCCAAATACAACCAACTGCATTAAATATTATGTTTGTGAACCTGAAATAGCCTCTATAATAGAATATACATGTCCACTATTTACAGCATTCAACAAATATTTAAAAATATGTAACACAGAAGCTTACAATAAGTGTATAGAAAATAAAAATAACAAAGAAAATGTAAATTTACCAGGAGGTGCAGACAATATATTTCAAACAAATATACCAAACAAGAATATTTGTACAGAACATGGAAAAACAAAAGATCCAATATCTGAATCACGTTACTATATTTGTTATGCAGCTTCAGATAATTCCCAAAATATCAAAGCTATACAAATGACGTGCCCAAACGACTTAATATTTTGTCAAAGTAAAAAAGTTTGTACAACAAAATATCTCTGTAACACTATATGAAACATGAATGTTTTCTTACTTACCTTGTGTTGGAGAGTTAAAAGCAGATCCAATTTCGGACGATGTATCGGTACTGGACGAACTGTGTGCTGGTGAAGTTTGAATTCTGAGAGGAGTAGCATAATCCAGGGCACACATTACTACCTTTTCCATACCACTGAAATGTTTATATATGTTATAATTTCACTTACAAAATAAAGTAGTTTATATCTATGAAAGTCACCTTATTTACTTTTTACCTACTTAGATTCAGTCTTCCCAGAAGTAATACTTGAAGCTGGTTCTTCAGTATCTGTAGTAGAATCACTGCTTCTTTCAACTGTAATAGCTGGTACTGATGAAGATTCATCAATTTCTGATTTATTGGGTAGAGCATTTTCCTCGTCAATTTTATTCTTTTTTTCATATGATTTATCTGATTTCTCTGAATCATTTGAATTTTTTTCTGTCCCATCTTGAAGACTTAATTTAACAAGCTGTTGTAATGCTTCTAATACTATCTGCCTATTAGTTTTCAACATAGTTAATTTATGTGAAATAGCGAGTCGCCGATCAGGAACAACAGCCATTAGATTAAATCTTATATCTTGCAATTGTTCCCCTGTTGCCATTCCTAAACGGTCTGTAATTACCCTTCTAAATTGTTCAGTCCACTCTTCGTGTTCTTTCCACGGACCATGATCCATAGGATATGGCTTTAGACCATCCAATTCAAATAATCTACCATTAATTGGTACATAACTAACAAAATGAAAAGCTTCCCCAGTAAATCTACCAGTTGAAACTCCAGTATTTTTATCTTGACGTCTCTTGGCTTGAGGCATTGCATGCGAATTGTGAGCACAAGCCAATTCAGGTGTGTTACCAATTGCCCAACCTTTATTCTCTGGGCACATACCAGATGTATGCATTTTCAATCTGGATAAAGTTGTACCCAAATGAATATTTGGGCAATTAAGTAATACAGAAAGCAGTGCATGGGTTGCACAACTATTGGGCACAACCTATAAAATAATAGGTTATTCAAAGCACATATTCTTGTATTGTAAACATTACATATAAAATATGTATATAAAAGTTATTGTACCTGTTGTGCAAAAAATATATTGTTAACAATCTCTTCATCTTTCACAAAACTTTCATCTTGTTCTACAACTTTACGTCTAGACCTTCTTTCTTCTATCCAACGAAATAAAAATATAAAACCATACACTGGACCCTCCAATGATTTTTGCAAATCATATATTTCTTCTACTTGTACACCCTTTACTCCAAAATCTTCCAGTAACAATGTAAATAAACCTAGTAATAAAAAAGACAAAAGAATACGAGTATTTTAAATATACTATAACTTTGACATCATAAAACAGCAGAATCACTAATTTCTTCCCATTTATTATGACAATGCTAAAATATACATGTGGCATGTATAGAAGTATAATAAAACAAAACAAAAATATTTAAATATTACATTATGTAATACATATTAAACTTTATGTTTTTATTATAAAAAATATAAATTGTAGTGTTATATCAAAATAAACTACTATGCAGTTATAATGTATTCGGATAATTTAATGTTAGTAACTTTTAAAATGATATACTCTCATGATTGTTATTTTATACCTGGGTCACTTTCCAATTCTAGCCAACCTTCCGTTAATCGATTTATGTCAACTGGCATTCTGGGTTGAGTTTCAAGTCTAACATTTAAAAGAATTTTACATCCTTCTAGAAATTTTATTATTCCGTAACAATTAAAGGCGCCATATTACATCAAAACATATATCATGTGACCTAGTCACGTGGTGAATAAAAGCTTAAAAAAGTATTAAAGTAATTTTCAATAATTTTTTTACTTCTTTATTGTATATTAGATAATCTTTCAATCAAAACATACTTTTATTTGATAAAAGAAACAGATGGTTAGAAACACTTTTGTTTTAATTAAAAAAAAAATATATATATTGAAGTTCATACAAAACGAACATAAAATTTAATCCAATTAACAAAATTTTGTTATTAGTACATGATTTTGTACTCATTTTAAAAAAATGCATATTGAATGTATTTATTTTGATATGTAAATCTAGAAAGAAAAATATAATTTTATTCAAATAATTTCACCAGGTTGACAGTAGCGCATTCTATTAACAATTCCAACAAAATACTTTGAATGACATTTTAGCCACGTACATATGTCACTTAGAAATAATTTATGTTTTCCAGTAGTTCGTATTAACAACAAATAATTATTATGAATATTTTTATATTAATCATTAGCGTGTTGTTATTTATTCAATTATCAGAATGTACATTGTCACCACCTAAAGATAGAAATACCAAGAAAAATAAAGGAAAAGTTGAAACCAAGGTAGAAAAAATAACGTTATACAAATTTTGACAAACTGTAGATGTGTGATTAAATTTTGTATATGTTGGGATTACAGGAAAGTCCTATAGAACAAGACGTTTTTAGTAGACTTTTAGTAGTAAAGAATCCTAAGACACATGATATTATTCGAAAATCGGGTTATTATTTTTCTAATACAACTCGTCGACGATTCAGTGGAGAGGTTTTGGGATATATTACACCTGTAAGTCCAGGTTTTATGAAATATTGTTTTAATGAATATAACGTACATTATATGTAGTGTAAATATTTTGGTGAAAACATTAAAGACAAAATATTTATTTCCTTTAGTGGAATAACAATGGACTTGAAGTTTCCAAAATATTTCATGGGAAATTCACAATGTTATCGCCAGTGTGGTTGGCATTTTCAGAAGGCAATGCATCAACATATAAATTGTCAACTTATGATGTTCAAAAAAAGTGGTTGAAAGAAATTAAAGCAGCAAATAATAGGAGCCACTATGTAAAAAGTATATTAACTTTTTAATATAATATTAATCATTTCTTATAAGAAAATATATATAACTATATAACTATTGTTTATAGTTTTACCAAGAGTATTGTTTGAAAACTGGTCAGCTAATGATATTATTGAATTATACAGTGATACGAAAAGACAACTTAGCCTGATTTCTGCACTTACAGATACAGCAAAGGTACTAATAAAAATATATATGATGTATTAAATATTTACTGCTATATGTTCTATTATGATAAAATATTCTAGAATTTCCATTTTGATGGATATGTACTGGAAATATGGAACCAGTTTGTATTAACGGGTGTAGATGCACAGATTGTTGTAACAGTGATTCAATTTATTGCTCATCAATTGAAAAACAACAATTTGGATACAATTTTAGCAGTGCCACCTTCAAGAGGGTAAGTCTTTTTATTTTTATTATAATCAATTTATAAAATATATAATTTTCAAAGATACAAAGAATTATAAAGCATAATATCAAAGTACTGTATGTATTATTTATTTTTTAATTTTTTAGCCCATATAATCAATTATTTAACAGAGATCAATTTGATCAATTATCACCGTATTTAAAAGCATTCTCTTTAATGACTTATGATTATTCAAGCATTCAACGACCTGGACCTAATAGTCCAATTGATTGGGTAAGGGAATGTGTAGAATTACTAGTACCTGAAGAGAGCCCGAAAAGGGCTCAAATTCTGTTAGGTCTTAATTTTTATGGATACAATTATACACCTGAAGGAGGGAAAGCCATTTTAGGTTCAGAATATCTAAAAATACTTGAGTCCTCTAATGAGAAAATTCAATGGGATGATAACAGCAAAGAACACTTTTTCGTGGCAAAGTAAGATATAGGATCATTAAAGAATTTATAGCTTAGATGAAATCATTTTAGTTTAGGATGAAATTTAGGGATATATTTCAGGTTATCAGGGGGCAGTGGAATTATCTTTTATCCCACATTATATTCTATTTTACATCGACTGGATCTTGCAGCAGAATTGGGTACAGGTATATCAATTTGGGAACTAGGTCAGGGATTACATTATTTTTACGATTTATTGTAAATCTTTTTACATATATTACAAAGGTACGTGATATAAAAAAAATAAAGAAAGTTATCAAATACAATTTAAAAGTACAAATAAATATTCAGTCTTAATATTAATGAATGAAATTCTCATTGTATATTTAAACATAATTATCCCTAATAATACTTGTAAATCGAAGTCAAGATATCTTCTCTTATTCTAGTGTATCTTAAGTCGTAAATTATTACCGAACTTCGATAAACCTTTATACATTACTACATAGCTTTTTGGGGTATTAATGTAACATTATTGTTATTCTTTAATATTGGCATTTCCTCTCTTCCTTTGAACATCATCATAGATTGAGGTCCACGTATAATATGATACATTAATGCCCAGCATAGTTTTGCTGGCAATAAGCTTTCATAAAAAGAAACATTACAATCGATTATTTTTATAATCTTAACTAGAATTAGAAAAAAATTTGTGCAATTTACCTTTTCAATGGCAGAAGATACCTAACTGAACCAGGTAATACAATAATTACTTGATTCACCAATATTCCAGATACAACTTCTTCTGCAACATATTCAGGTTCTAACATTGATATCAACCTGAAAATTATAAATCTTTCATATATTAAAGCAATGTAATAAAAACTAAAGCTTTGTAAAACTCATTATATACCTGGGCCTTACTCCATAAAACATGCCTGTGTTAATGAAATAGGGACATACTAATGTAGCATGAATTCCATCGTAACCATGGGCCTGAAAATATTGCAAAACCTTATCTGCTTAAATATCACTATGCATAAAAAAAAAAGAAAAGCATAGCAAAATAATTCCAAAGTATCCTTACTTTAAGTTCAGTGAAGAGACTTTCATGATAACCGATAGCCGCAAATTTGGTTGCCGAATAATCAGTGCAATTATAGGTACCTAGAAGTCCTGCTACGCTTGCCACGGTTACGATATGGCCGTGATTGTTTTTCATCATATCTCTCACAAATGCTTTGGTAATCTGTTAAATATAAATGTTGTTTAATACCTTCGATTGAGCATTGTCTATTTTATCTTACCCAATAGTGAGACAGAATGTTCACTTTATAAGTACGTTCGATCTCAACATCTGGTAATTCCCAAAGCGTTTTTCCGTACACGTAACCCGCGTTATTTATCAACAACGTTACCTAAATATCAAAATTATATCAGATCACTTATAATTTATTATCTATTATTTATTTAGTTTTATTTACCGAACCAACTTCAATCTGCACTGTCTTCGCCAACCTATAAACTTCTTCTCTGCTCGTGATATCGCAATAGTAACCCCAACATTTTCCTCCATTGCGTCTAATCTCCTGGACTGTATTCTCTAGTCCTGAAAATTTATAGAAACATAAATAATTCGTTTCTATTTTTATTTTTTCTTCGCGTTAGATTATATTAAAACTTGCCGTCTCTATTAATATCCCAAATAATAATACGAGCTCCAAGCTTTGCCAGCTTGATCGCAATTAATCGTCCGATTCCACCTGCACCTCCCGTTATCAGGGCAACCTCTCCTTTTATAGACTTCGCACGATAACGTCGCGGAATTAATGTTAAAATGATCGCCTCACTTATATAAATGAGTGCCATTCCCGTAAATAGTAAAAGATCGTATATTATTGTGGCCCATCCTGACAGATCCATTTATACCCTTGAATCACAAGATAATACATTTTCCTAATTTAAAGCTACAATGAGGAAGAAACTAAAATTATTCAAGGGATTTTTTCTACAAATATTTTAAAGCAGTAAATTTCCCTAACCCAACGCGCTACAAAAGTTAGACATTCACCAAAAAATTGCAACATCGAATGTGCGATATTTCTTCATTCTCAAGCAAATTGGCTCTTTCGATATAGTTTCGTACTATGTAATCTACTTCTTGCATTCGTGATACCTCTTTTTGTAAACTGTTGCATGTTCAATTCTAACCAAAGTTGCATACTCGATGAAGGACCGGTTCTTTTGCTTTTTTTCCAATTTCTGTGAGAAATAGAAATCATGTGGCCTGGTAAGTTTCAGTAGTGGTCAGAAATTACGTGTATTACGGTATTCTTGCACGAGTAGTGGTATGCCGGTCTACGAGCCACCGATTTGCGGTTACTGATGTTGTTATGTCCGGTCAATGCACTAAGCATGCGCGCGCGCTCCCGCGCGGTTCCTTAACAGGGATCATGCAAGGATGTATCGTTTATACAATTTATTCTATGATCGTCGTACACTTCTGGCTGAATATTTATTGCATCGATTATTTGCGACGGAGAATTATTTCACGCGAGGCAAAAATATAGGAAGTACGTTAGTCAACCTGACTTTTTCTGTTTCTACTTTATTATCTCTTATTTGTTTCGACCGCTTTTCATGAAGTTAAAGTCCTATTTTCATCGGAATTTCGTTTGCGAGTGCGAGTGCCCTTAGGTAAGCGCGAAAAGAGTCCTATAAGCATTAATTCAAACAAACCATTTGGGATGGCGTCTAAAACCGTTTCTACTTGATAACATCAGAGACTAGTTTGTTGAGAGAAAGCCAGCTTCGTAAATATGGAAAGTTATATGTGAGAAATACTAGGAAACACAAATTTAGGTTTTAAGTTTTTGATTTAGGTCGTAACGTGCAAGGATTTTTGTCTGTGAAGAGAACTGCTAACAGATTCCACAGATCATTATACATTAACTTAGCTTTATGTTATAAAGTTAACAAAGCATTACGCTATTGTTAATATTATTTCTTAAATAATTAATATTTAATAATTATCACATAAAAATTTAACTTCACGCTCTTTTTTCCCCATCACTTTCAATTGACGTTTTGTTACAGCAGTCATTAATCTTTTTGTTTGTTTTTATTAAATACTTACGATTTTATTTTTCACCAAAGATAATTTTCCACTTTTCCACTATGTTGCAGACGAAGCGTCTTATTCAAGGAAACACATGTAACGGCTTTGTCAAACAATCGGTGAAGTTTTTTTTTTTAGTTTTTGAAGAAGTGTCTTGACGGTGCTGTTCTTCTTTAATGCGAGAAACGGCCAGAAGAAACGTGAACTTGTAAAATGATTCTCTTTCTGTATTCACCTCTGTACTAATTGATCGACCGGTGTTGACTGGCGCTGTATTTCTTAATGCGCCCGAATTGCAAGACCCGCGATGCTTTCCTGCGTGACTTTAAAAGCCTTGCTCAGTGACGTACTTGGTAACCCTCTTGGAAGGTAATGGAAAACGCTCTTACAATCCCCTCCTTTATGATCTTTGTCCTCGTATCTTATGTATAGCAGTAAACTCTTATTTGATTGCTGACCTTAGCTTTATAAAAGAAAAAACATTTTTAAAATTTCTCTACTGATCTATTTTTTGATATTTTAATGTAATATTGGTTTTATCATAATTATTATTTTAATGAAAATATGAGATTTAAAAACCAGGTTCAAAATGAAAAAGAAAAGACTGCTTCGACATTGAGGATTAAGGTGAACACGGGATAAAAGTACCAGAATGATCAAGACATTGTACACTACTGGATTTACTATAGTATGGTATCTCGCAAGATGCACGAAACATATGCTGCAGATTCCTAATACCCTAGAAAAGGCCCGTACTGTATTTTATGGTGAAAGTTCCTGCTGCCTCTCTCTTCCTGTCTTTCTGTTGATGTCCTATCATTTTGTGCCATGCGAGAATGTGTATTTCAGTTTGACCTAATTAATTGTATATAGAGCACGCATATAGAACATGAAAGAAGATGGTTGCAGAAATACAGACCCTATGTTTAGGAGGTTGATTAAGCGAGGGCTTTCTTCTTGTCATTGCATACTTTCAGGTTTAATTTAATACTATCTATACTTAAAATAAAATTTAAAATATGTCTCTTATATAGAAAATAACTGAAAGAAAGTAGTTGTTATAATTAATCTACTTTTTTAAATTTGTCTATATTAAAATTATTATCGTTTATTTTGCAATAGTCTTCATTAATACTGTACTTTCTGTCTCCATGAGAATACTCAGTTATTATTTTTTTAATTACAGTAATTAAGCGAATCACCTCCCTCTTTGTCACTGTCAAATTTGCAAGAAGACGATGTATTACAGGAAATTACACGAGGTTATTGATTTGCAATCCATCATGGTGTGTTATTTTCCTTTGGATAGAAAGTTATGAGATTCGAGTGAATCTTTGAATTACGTGCGTGCAATGCAGATGGAGTATTGTAACAGCCTAGCTTACACAATCGAATCGGAAATTTATTTCGTTCCTGGGTGACACATGTCTATGTACGGGAAAATATCGCACACTTCTCTGTTTTCGAAGATAATTCGCATACACGTACACGCGCACATCGTCATCTGAATTACAAGGAGAACCCAATTCACACGAGTGGTTTTCATAGTGTCAGTGTAGGAAGATAGCTGGAATCACCTTGTACCCGGTGAAAGGACCACATTCAAGATCTAGGTCAGTGGTACTCATTTTCCACAAAAGACAAGAAAGGTGAAGGAATGGCAATATTGTTATTACATCAAGGAGTATTGTTTATGATATATAGTGCACGAAGGAAAAGAGATTTCATAGTTTAATTTTTTCAATTTTCTCATTCTACTTTAGGATACTAGAGATAACGCCAACTTATCTTTAAATTGCCATTTCTAGGCAGGTCGCGTTGTTCCTGCTATCGTCTCGTTCATTAAAATTCTACCATTTGAAAAGATACTTTTGCTAGAAAACCTTGTACTTGATGGCGATCGCAGCGAGGGACGACTCACATGTTATGAAAAAAAGACGCAATATAATGACAAAGCAGCACGGATATTTCATTATCTATGCAACTCAATGCTCCGCGTAATAAGTCGTACCTGAATTAATGAATAAATGAAAGATAAACGACACCACGAACAATTGTACACTTTTATTGTCCTTTGAAACAGGCAGGATATAAGAAGTTTCCTTCTATCGCTTATGGTGTTCAAGGATTGATGCACGTGCAATGAAAACACGAACGTGTCTCGTAAAAATAATCTGTTATACCTGCTAGTGTTTCACAACACAAAATGTTATCGGTATAAATTTCTCTAAAAAAAAAAAAAAAAAAAAAAAAA
>NW_016912971.1:578607-596688 GCF_001483705.2 Eufriesea mexicana | reverse complement strand
CAAAAAAAAAAAAAAAAAAAAAAAAATAAAACTGATGTTTATTCGTGTTCAATTCCACGGTGTGTATAATATATACAGATATATAATTGTAATAATTTCGTGAAATTTAAAATTGGCTCAAAATTTTAGACTTATCAAATATCCGGCACAGACGCGCCATCTACCAGTAACGTATCCATATCTCAAATATACCGACGTAGACTTCCATTAAAACCAGGTAATGCTAAGTAGAAAATAAATTATAAATTTTAACAGTAATCTTGTAACACCTATTTTTAAAATTGACGCAGGTTTCAGGTATTTACCGATTGCTAAGATGAAAAACAGTTTACCTTGCGGCGTCATATTGGTTTTTAAATTAAAAATGCATTCAAGTTAAATGAAATTAAGGAATTGTTTAAAAATGAATTAACAATTTGCAAGATTAATTGACATGTGTAGGGTTTATTGTTTCACAACAATTTATAAAATTTGAAGAAACGTACAGAGGCAGAAAAGTGAGTCTACAGTGCCAATATTTGTAGATTTTTGTATTTGCATATTTAATAATCATATGTAATAATAGTGGAATAAAAAGTCTCTTCGATGACGTATATGGAGATCCAATCTACTTAGGTTTATTTGATTCGGTGAAAATACATACTGACATTAATTTTCTTAATCTTTTAGACACTTCGAACTCTGAATGTCGGTTTCACTTGGATCAACCACTTCTAGGAGACTCTTTAGCCACTTGTTGATACGAAATTGCAGGACAAATTTAAAGGTGAGTTTTTAGTAAACCTTATTTCTCATAACTTCTTCTTTACTTAAAGAATTTTCAAAATTGAATTTTCAGTCTTTCAGAAGTAAATTGGAAAAACCTTTTATTCGAAATAATAGCTACTATGGTAACTCAGATACTCTATGACATTTTTATTAATACATACGTGATATGAAGAACGCATATGAAAAACCTGAAGATGTGGAATGCATTTGAGATAGAAAGATAAACGCTAGAAAGTTAATCGACTCATTTTTGGATTATTAAAACGTATTCAAAGTGTGATCAAAATGAAAATTAACGTCATAGTCAAATGGACTATTGACGTCGTAGGATTCGTTAAGGAATGGAAGGCTTTCTTAGAAAAATCGTTATGAAAATTCGATGTTTACGATTTTTCACCTATTCCTCTTTTTACACTTTGACGTCAAGAAAATCCGTCAGATGAGCAACGTCGTTAGCAGCCGATTAGAATTTAATGCGAATCGATTGTCAGGACCTCCCGAATTATTCGAAACTGGTCACTTTCACTTGTAGTTGCTGCTCTGGAAAGCTAGCTTCGTATAGCAGTCTGTAGTTTTGCTAAGTCGCCAAGAGAAAGATTTCACGTATTCAAGTTCAATGGCTAAACGATGGAATGTAACTTTCCATTTTATCAGGGTTTTAACAAAAGATAATTAAGGAATTATTTGATTAAAATTATTAACCTAACAGGTAATAACACTCACTATTTTTAGACTCGATCTACTTCTAATATGATTTATTAGACGTAAAAGAATAGAAAAACATACAGTTAAGTAAAGAAATATAATTAACGATGACGTTGCAAATAATAGGCAGTAATTGCATTCGAATAATTGTTGTGCCAAGGCAAAAAAATAAAGCAGTTTATCTCGTGCATTGTTCGCAGCTACTTATATTACTCTTATCTACGAATTTCTTTTTTAATTTGGAATGTTTATTTAAAACGCAACATGTTTATATACCGCATGTTACGTTATCAGTTACGAGGAACAAAATATGTTAGTGCAGATAAGTTACAACTCTTTCTCAACTTTAGTTAGGTTATTAAAACAAACAAAATCTTTAAGATTATATATGATATATACTAAGGTTCAGATTGTAGGACCTCAACAAAATTTGGTATAATTTCCTACCTTCCAAGTATTATAATCTTCCATTGGAATTCTTCGATATCGACATTATTCTCGACTGGTTTGTACTTATGACCCGATCCCAGTTTTTGTCTGTTTGATATCGACCAGATCTCCTTGACATGTTATGACACGTTATGGACTGTCACGTTAATTTTTAGCCTGACACACCTCATATAAAAGTATTTTATAGTTTTATTCGAATATGAAAACATTTCCAAAAAAATTCATTTGCCTATCGATATTACTCGACTAGCTACAGCACCTTCATTCCAGTCTTGTTTTTGCCACGATCTAGCAGACGAAAATACGTGGATGGAGGATCAATAGATCAAAAGGATGGATCAATAGACATTCCGTAATCGGTTCAATTCGCAAATTTCATGAACGAAATACGAGTGATTCAACGCAATTACACAGAAGTACGAGTTTTTCTTTTCCAATTTGCACTATATACAATGGCTACAAGACTCATCTTAGTTCATTTATAGATTTGCAAAATAAGTAAAACATATGAAACAAAAATGGAACCAATGTGAATTATTTACACGAAGTAAATGATCTTATGAGATGCTTCTTTGAAATAAGTTCGGAGCTGTTGATGTAATAATAAAGATGTTGTAGTATATTTTTGGAAACCTTGAAAGGTAAAGGGAGACAACTCGTACAAGGATAGCAGGGTTTCGTCATAAAAGATTAAAAGACGGACAAGAAAAGGCAAACCAGATAAAGAAATCATTGGTACGACACGCTTTATCCTCCAAGTACAGTATAACGTTCAACGAGTTGTGTAGTAACATAAATTGTAAGTAACAAGTAAGTAACAAGTAACAAGTAACGTAAATTATAAGTTACATAAATTAATATGTAAATTTATTGCTGATAAATCCCATTATAATTATATTAAATAATGAATTTATATTAAATAATCCTTTCAGAAGAAAAATCAAAGAGCAGAGGACGAAATAAGTAGATAAATAGTTGATCGATGCACACGCAATTACCACACTCATGTTGCTTGTGTACGACGGCAGATGCGCGCAGACTTGTTTCCGGCGATCGTCGAGAGGGTAAAGGCGTACCGGAGTCGCCGTTTCATTCAGTATACCAACGACTGTAGTGCCGGTGAGACGAGTATCTCTCGATTCGTGGGCGACTTTCGCACAGGTACACACTTTTGTGCACCTCAGTGGCTCGCTTTTTGCTTGTTCTATCCGTGTTCCGTCTATTTCCGTTCGGCAACGCGTGTGCCTCTTGCAACAGGAACGCAACAAGAAGAAAATTCATCGTTCGATAGTAAGACTCTTTTTATCCTATTCGCAAATCCTTGATCGATTGTGAATATTTTTTTAAGAATATTCTCCTGCAGAGGAAGATTTATCTGGACTGAGGATTCGCTTCTTTCCATTTCTATTTCTGTCCAGTCGTTAAGATACGTTGCACGGATATTCGTGGTGAGACAAAGTTTATAAACGTTGAAGCGGAGCAACGAGGAAGACTTACAACGGCCGTAAATTGAATTCATGCGTTAACGACGCTCGATAGTTCACAGCGAGCGGATAGTTTTGAAAGTGGCCTTCTGATTTCTCGAGTTGAGTCCCAATGAATTCTTCGAAAAGGCATTGTATCTGCATCGCGGTGACTCGCTTTCCATTGTTCGTTTTAACCGAGCAAAAGTCACCTTTACATTCGATTTTCGCTTTTTTCTATTTCTGATATCTCGGTTTTTTAGTTTGCTTATCTCCTCTTATTTCCGCCCTATGAATCATGATTGTAAAGACGTTCTTGTAACTCTTCATTCACCTATAGTTTCTTGTGCTAGAAAAAATGCAATAAACGCGAGTAGTATAAGAATAAGTAGTATAGTAATGTAGTAAATAGTAGTATTGAAACATTGTTTAAATTGGCATTGTATCAGATAATTCGAGAGAGTTTAATTGACATTTTTGAGGAAAACGTTATCCATGACTGAGCTAATAAAGAGCCTTATGTGCACGGATCGTGTCACGCGACATTTTGCCACGATCATTTTATATCACTGGCTATTGCTTTTCATTATTCCTCGTTAACGCTCAATTGTGTTTCTTTGACGCATGCAACCTGACATAAAAATTCGTTGCTCATTGAAACTGTCGAATTAAAAATAATAATTAGACAAATTAGAACACGCTAACTACCGAAGAGTTCATGGCAAGGTTAATTCTTTCGAAAAGTTTTAGTTCCCGATAAATTTGTTTTTTCTCGAGAGAGAATTAGGTTTAGAATTATTAGACTAATTAGAAGAACAAAACGAATTCGTGGTCGTTTCAATAAAGAAAAATAACCGAAGAGTTACAAGTTTGTTATGAATGGAACACGTGGTGGAAAATCGAAAGTGAATTTCACGTTTCATTAGAAAGCGAATCGATGCTGGATATTCGTGGTTCCCTATAGTATTATCAGCCGGAAAAGTCGTGAATGGCATAATACCGATTGTATAGTATACTAGGAAAACCGACAAGAACGTTTTGTTCCATGACGTTCGAGGAACGATACGCTTTTACTTTCGTTTACTGGGTGCAAGGTTCGATTAACGCCTTAGATCCTTAAGTGATGCTCCATACTCCGAACGTCCTCTTTCCTCTGAGGGCAAGAAGAAAGTGATACTAAATTTTGGAGAAAGCGTACACTAGTTTCTATACCCACGTTACCGACTACTTTTGGCGTAGCTAACAGAGGTCGTTGATGGACTTGCAAATATCATTCCCATTATCATTCCCATCTTTCTATTTTTCAACCAGAAGCACGACATTCGTCTTAATCTTAATTAATTAATCTGACGTTGTACACACTAACTTATTAGCTAGTCGATTATTTGAAGTTTTCTTTATTCGATAATCATTAAAGGTAACGTAGCGTGTAATCGAGCAGGAAAGATTAACATAACGAATTATGCCATCCTATTAATTTTATTCGCACGATCGATCTTCAATCTCTAATTTGTTATCTCAATAACAAACAAGAATAATTATGTTTTTCAGACGAGGTCAAAAACGTGTGTGAAAGTAGTGGCACTCGCTTCAGTATCGTCTAGATTTTGGTCCTAGTCGCAACAACGTTCTTTATTCCTGAAAGCTTTACTACATGCGGTTTCTAAACTACGACCAATTATGACATCCTGATAGATCAAGCTCCTACAGTTACAAAAGAGTCGCGTGACGTGATAAAACGTTGGAATTTTAACCGATACAAGCTGGGTCGAAGCTATTTGAAAATTTAACCAAGTAAAAAGAACGGCAGCCATGTCGTTTCTCAGATCCATTGGAGATCTGATCGGTTTCCTCATCCTCACCCTGGTGTCCATATTCGAAAGCATCATCAAAACGTTCATCCCGGCAAAATACAAGATGAAGAGCATCATCAGGGAGGTCGTCCTGGTGACTGGGGGTGGCGGCGGCTTGGGAAGGTTGATCACCCTCAGGCTAGCCAATCTAGGCGCCATCATGGTCATCTGGGACGTTAATCAGGAGGGTAAGCATCTCTCTGCATTTCGAAATTACTAAATCTGACTAGAAAATTAGTCGAAATCATCTAGTCCAAGTTTTTCCTACTACCAAGTTGAGATTACTAACAAAATTAATTAGAAACTAATCTTGAAAGGTCGCAGTTTATGGTTGAAAGGTACACTGGGATCAAAGTAATTTCTTAGGTATCTAATAACGAGTCGAATCACTCAACAACGCTAAAGATAGGCATAAGTGACATAAACCAAGAAACTCTCTAATAATGCTAATCCGTTTGAGACACGGTTTTCAAATAGCAACCACCAAGTACGAGAGTATAACTTAACATGACATTATGCAACAAATCACGGCTGAATGAAAACATATTTTTTAGAGAACCTAATAATGATAATCGTAATTCTAATTACAATTAACTTCCAACAAACTCCTAAGTGTGTTTCGATTCTCATCTATATGCTATGTTCAAAGCACCGAATTATCTACACAATCTCATCGCAGGTTTAAGATTCATAAATTCAAGAAACGTTTTATTAATCCTTCACATGTTTGACCAATCGTCCTCGAGTGACCTAAAACGAAGTAAAAACTCGTTTTTGGAAGATATAACCCACGGACAAAACGTTGGTCCAAGGAGTATACGTGATCAAGCGCTCGTTCACGACCTAGTGTCCATGAATTTTTAAAAGAATCTGAAACAATACACGGAAAAGTTTTCGGAGATCTGCTCCGGTTTTCGTGATTCACATTCGTGAGCACGCAGCACGAACTGGTGGAAGCTTGGACGAAATATCAGGACATCGATATCGAAAGTGTTCGAGCCACAATCAGGCTACCAACGAAGCTATCAAGCCTCGACCGAAATACGAAGGACGATGTCAACGAGATAATTACACATAGCACAAATCCCGTTCGTCTCTTGATGAACACCCTAATTTCTTGGAGCCACAATCAGGCTACCAACGAAGCTATCGAGCCTCGACCGAAATACGAAGGACGATGTCAACGAGATAATTACAGTCGTACATAGCACAAATCCCGTTCGTCTCTTGATGAACATCCTAATTTTAAGGTCGCTTAAAACGTGATCAGATTTGGAAAGCACATCGATAGAAGCGAGCACGGGTTCGGTACTTAATTTCCAAATGTATGTAGCGTCCTTGCTTTCATCCAGGTTGGAATATAAAAATTGCCGAGAACCTCGTTCATCTGTCTGATTGTGTAAAACGAAGCTTGTTAAATAATACGAAAGATTTCTTATTGTATCTTCTTATTCTCATAATTTATTTATTTATCCTTAATTATTCATTTATTCTCCGTTTTATTTTGCAAAGATCGACAAGCAGTAATAACAAACATTAACGCATGCAAACAAAAATCTGTAATAAGTAATTTATGTTGTGATTCTCGAATCGAGTGATGAATAAACATCATCGGCATACTAACCTTGGCATGTGTTCGTGACACGTGACTCGTAATTGTTTCGTTAATGATACCTCTTACGCCCTAATTAGTGTATGCGAACATCGTACTACAGAGACTGACACGTATTTTCATTTTTATCCAATGATAATTTTAATTATGTAAGAAACTGAAAATATTGCAATATCTGATTTCATATTTGTATGTATCCTCATCTCGATAAAAAATAACCATATTCTAGGTATTTTTCTAGATACATGCAATTCAATGATTATGTTAAAACAGGCGATTCACGTTTTATTTTTCATGAAGCATTAAATCGTGCATTCCAAAATTGCGGGAACCAAAATGGTTACCGTGTTGGCCTTACAAAATCTTCGTAAAACACTACTTCTATGATGCTGAATTATGTAACGATTATTGTTGTACCTGTTTTCTTTCTGTAGATAAGTTGTTTTCCTTTCCTAGACTGCGTATCAATTGTATCCGTCGGTAAAAATCTAAAGTTTATTATTTAGTAACGAATGTAAAATAATGCATGCTTTAAAAAAGATGCTGACTAAAGTTTAGCAATAATGAGAAGACAATTATATGGTGTAAAATTATATACTTCACGTAATATTGTTGCCTCATCGATAAAATTGCGTATTGTTGGTAATCGACCTTACCCTGTGCTGGTACTAGAATAACATTTCGAGATTAACCGTGTTAATGACCTCAATGCTATGAAATCAAGAATATATTACCTACGGTTAACCTTCATCGTTTAGTGGATTCTTACACGACGATTCCGAAAATCCTCTATTTTCGTTGGATCGATATGGATCCATGTGGATCGATAAACGTAAAATCACCAAATGAAGCATGATAAACGAAGCGAACTAGTAAACACGATGTTACCATGCGTCTACAGTTAATACGATCGACGAGAATTATGCATTTAAATTAAAAAAAAGAAATTCGTGAATCGCAGTACGAACATTTGTCCATAGGTATCGTATGTTTGAGAAGGGTATACGAATTAACCGTAATTTTCGAGAAGAGAGACTTAATTTTTAATTTGTCGAGAGAGTCGACGTGAAAATTGTAACGTGGACCACATGGTGGCGTTGTTAGGCAATTAAATGGCCGAATGACGGAATAAGGAGGCAGTAAGAATTGGGGGAGATTAATTTTAATGAAAAGGGAGACCGTTCTGGGGTTCACGGACAGAGGAAGCTTCTATAATGAATTTTAAGCATTGCCAATCAGAAATTTGACCACGTGGACGGCATCTGTGGAACGACTTTGCTCGCATACGAGTAACTTTGGCTATATGCTTATATGTTTGCAAGCGGAACACGTGTCGCCGAAAGTGAAGCGTCGCATAACAAGAGTCGACGGAGAGGTTACTATCCACTCGTGGAACTATCTCACAATCTGTGCATGATATACATCTGTATAACGTTCTTAGCAGCAAAAAGGGAGAAGCTGAAGAAGAAACCGGTAGGATGTGTGTTCTAAAAGGGACCATTCATTAAACATCTCTTAGTTGATTTTTCGTTTTCTGTTTGTAGGTGCTTTTTTCAAAGAAGGAAACCTTGACGTTAATGTTGAAGACTAAGATCAAAGACAGTCCTGTTCAAAAGATCAAACAGTCATAAGATTTTAAGCAAAATGAAGTAAAGCAAAATAAGAGATAAAGGACGAGAGGACAAAAGTCATCCCTCGAAGCTTGCTCACAAACAGGTTGCGTCGAGTCAAGAAAGAGCAATGCGACTCGAGGCTCAAGGCCGTCCGTGTAAATCCGGCCAATCAACTTTAGCAACTGGTTGATCGTTGAGAAAAAAGAATGATATCTCACGCTAGCAGCGCGGTATTCACACGCTTACGTACTCTCTTAAGTGTCTTTTTGGATTCGTTCCCTCACTCGAAATTTCCACACCACGGTTGCCACTTTTTGTCTATGGTCGTCGCAATTTGACAATCCTAATGCCCATAGCACAGTCGGCCGTAACTTTAATCGAGCTGCTGAGGAATCAATCGGATCCTGGATTCGTGGATTTTAGCGAGAAAACGGAAGAATCGTATGGAATGTAATATTACTGGGAACAGGATATCCATCGTGTTGCAATTATCTTTCATATTCTACGTGAGCACGCGTACCACTTGGTCAAGAAGCGAAACAACCGCCTCTCCACGCGCTTCGACTTTCTATCTGCGAAAAGCTGCTCTTTCGATTAGTCAAACAGTCAACTACTATGTTCGAATTGTTCGTAGTTGTTGGAAAAGAAACGAAAGTTAAATTATATAGATATCTCTATAATTTTTATATCAGTCGACTACTTCGACTTGACCCGTCGAAATTTCTTCGATCAAACTGGTCTCGCCTTGATTAACATAGATCTTGTTAACGTACCACAAAGATTACATCATAGATTATCACGAATAAATTACAGTTGAGTCATTGAAATTTTCACATCAGACAAGAGACAAATTAGACACGATGGAGACATGAGACGGCGACAACAGGTGTCTCACTGGTCGACCTAGTCTTTCCCGTTTCCACGCTATTGGTGAATATTCTTACACGATAACGGCAAGTTGTAGACCTCCTTAAATTCTATAGGCTACGTGGTGACGTAGAATGCTGCGGGATTTCGTTTTATTTGCATGAAACACTGCATTACGAAATGAGTTCGTGAGAAGAAACAAAGATCAAGAAGTTTGCTACCTGATAAAGGAATCTCTCATAAGTGTATATATTTGTCTGAAGTTTAATTGTTCTTTCTACACAACATACTACGAAGATATAAAGATGTTCAAATCTTTTAAAGTTTCCATCGTATGATTATGTATGCGTGTATTCGACTACTAAAAATTTTTATAATTTATAACGTTGAACGACATTTACAGTATCTGATATAATACTTTGATATGATTATTTTCATTTTGATCGATACATTCCCATTCTACGTTTTTGAATCTAAGAATTTGGAAAGTTTACTGCTATTCGCTTGGTTTATTAACGAGCTTCCTTTCGTTTCAGGTATCGAGGAGACTGTCAAGCTGGTGGGAGCCTCGGGTGGTATCTGTTACGGTTACATTTGCGATCTATGCAATCGAGAAGATATTTATAAGAAAGCGATGCTAGTCGAGGAAGAAGTTGGAAAGGTGAGGATTGCGCAATCGATGGGATAATTGAAGATCAATAGCACAAAGTCATTCAGTCTAAAACCATGCTCGAAGATTTCGAATGTTCCTCCGCAACTCGTCAACCAATTTTCTATTGCATGAAATATTCGTATTTCGTTAACTAAAAAGTGTCGTAGTAAATTCAACCCAACAATTAATTAACAAAGACACATTAATTACACAAAGATTCATGAAATACATGCAACTCTGAGTATTTCTCACTTTGCTGTATTGGCCGCAAATGTAAATGTATCTGGAAGTAGACACATAAAATCATGCCATAAAGAAACGTTTTTGCGACAGCGAAGGACTCAACAGTGGGTATAAGAAGCGGCATTCATGCTTCTAGAGACATCATATGTATTATGAAATCTCGCGTTGCATCATATCGACGCAATATGTTGCCTGATCTATTTCAAGAGCAACGTGGAATTGTGAGGCCACCATTTTGGGGGCACATACTCTTTACGTCAATCTTCATTTTGTCCCTTGATATACTAAATCACCATCTCCTTAATTTGATTTTCATCGATGTAGCAAATGTAGCGTAAATGACGAATGTAAACCATTGATTAAGTATGTCAATTTCATAGGTGACCATTTTGATAAACAACGCTGGCGTGGTGAGCGGCACGAAATTTTTGGATACGCCAGACAAGCTCATTATCCGAACGATGAATGTAAACGTGATGAGCCACTTTTGGGTACGTTTTTATCTCGTTTTTTATCACCTAATAACCTTTCCGAACTTATCAAGCAGCAAGAGAAGAATAGGCTAAGTTGTGTAATAAGAATGAAGCCCTTTTACTCGATGAAAGAATCGCATCCTGTGAATCTACCATTATTCATACAATTAGACGAATAAGCACGTTAATCGTGTTATATCTATAAGGAGATAATTTATTATTCTTGAATCACACGTGTATTATCGCAAATTTATGCGAAATTGCGCAGAATTTTCTTACTCCTTCCTATGGATCAAATATAAATGGATCTTAGAACGGGTCTATTAATTCGAACTCAAATACTTCTCCCTTTCTCAGTGTGAAATCTGAGTGAGAGGCATTCTTGTGCCTGGTGTTCTATTTAGGACTGTTGCCGTGGGTCAGGTGGGAAAACCGGTCAGATAGATGCAGCCGGTTAGCCGTGCAGTTGCAGTACACTCGTGTCTCGCAGTTGCGACACGCAAGGGGCACGCTTGTAAACGTATAGATGGTATTGAGTTCCCCGGTACGAAGTCTCCTTGGCGCAATACTCGAACACACTGTCGAAAAAGGAATTACACTTACCACAGTCTTATTTTATCCATCTTTAAACGTAATCGGCAAAGATGATTTTCTCCAACCATAAACACTTTCTTCGATACACATGACGGGCATTACTCGTCACAGGTTCTCTTCAGAGGAACATTTTTCTTCCTAGAAATACAAACGCCGATTTCGCGAATCACAAGAGGCTGTTCAACGTAACGGGATACGGAGTGAAAGTTCAGAAGAACATCATCCACGTCGACGCATTATCATTGTATACGAACGTTAGGAGAGCTAGCCGAGCGTGGATTCGGAGCACGAAGGATGAAAATTATAGCGTGTCTGACCAAAGAATACAAATTTAGCGAGATGTGTTTCGTCATTGACTTGTACCGATTTAACACTGATATCTGTCTGATATCGGTAAAAAAAAAAAAGAGAAAAGGGAGAGAAGGAAAGACGAAAGAGGGACAAGGTCTATCCATCGCTCGAGACATTTCGAAGACCTTTCCTTCAAGCCTTGAATGCAATTATATTTTCTGCCTCGATGGCAAGAGCATGTAATTACAGCCGAAGTTTCCACATATTTTGAAATTTCCTCGATACATGGCGTAATGAAATTCTTCCATAGATGGGACACGAGGAATTCCATACGAATTTCGCATAATCGCAACTTTCAAAAACATGACAGAGACGATTCGCTACGCTTCCAGCTATTATCGTTCTCCGTTGTTTCATTTTGTTTTAGACTTGCCTTAGTGCCCGAATCACCGTTATGCGCGGATTACGCACCGGCGGTTTTACTTTCGAAAGTGAAAACTAGTAGAACAGGGGAAGAAAAATAGATCAGCGACTACGGAAGTGGGTTAAGAACTTGATGAAAAGAACGACGTTAATCATGGACCTCTTGCTGCATCCGATGTCACGGTCATTTCGATGATATCTCGTAATTTCCTTCCCAGCGTTTGCTATTCAACGAGCTAGGCTCTCGTATATTTTCGTCCTGTGCATACAACATAGACAGAGTGTATTTGCAAATTACAACTTGTGTTACAATTATATTTGCTTATGTTAATAGCGTGTAGACATTATGAGCAAATATTGCACACCTGTGTAAAGGTAGCAGAATACGTTTAGCACTCGATTGCTTTATTAACGACGAAATAATCTCCTTCATTCTTTCAAGAAACTAAAGTTGTCGAAGTATTTGAATTGCCAAAGATAATGAGGAGATGCGACATTTTAAACATTCCATAATTAGTTAATTTAGCATCGGTAGACGTATAAATATTTTCAAAAATTACCAAAGATGCATAATAACTTTTTCTTCTTGTTTCTTTTTGTTAAGACAACAAAGGCATTTTTACCTTCGATGATGAAAGACAATAAAGGTCACATTGTGAGTATCGCTAGTCTTGCTGGGCACATAGGGGTACCAAAATTAGTGGATTATTGCACTTCAAAGTTTGCTGCAATTGGATTCGAGGAGGCCCTTCATATGGAATTAGCTGTAAATTTATTAATTTTTTTATATTTATATCGTTATTTAATACATTTAATACATACATATGCTATTCAACAATTTGTTTTTCTTTTTTTAGGCTGATGGATATAATATCAATACTACAGTGGTATGCCCATTTTTCATTCGAAGCACAGGCATGTTTGATGACGTTTCAACTAGGTATAAGTCTTTCCTTGCCATAACTGCGTGAATAAAATTGTATGAGCAGATTATTTACTTTCATATATCTGTCCTCGCATTCTTCAGATTTTTACCGAGACTCAGTCCAAATGAAGTGGCAGATCGAGTAGTGTATGCTATAAGATGTAACGAAAAGATCGCTGTAGTGCCGCGTTACCTTCACGTGCTTCTTATTGCAAAATGGTAAATAAAGAAATATGAATACAACGGAAAAATATTATAAAAGAAACTAAAATCTTTCATACAAGAATTTTCTAATCAATTCAATTTAATGCATTATTGTTTTTGGTTTTAGGTTATTTCCATGGGCTTCCGCAGGTATGTTTATACGAGGTATAATTTCAGAGAATGTTCCATGTCATAAACCATCGAGCAATACTACCAACAAAGAAAAAATCGTTCCCGTTATGGTACCCAAGAAATCGGAGAACACAATTATTCGTGAAAAATTGACCAGACGTATCGCCAATTCTGAGAGGAAGCCTTAATGGCTTTGTGATCAACAAGTTTGCAAATTTTACATATCCAACGTATTTTCGATTTCTTTCTCCTTTTCTGTATAAATGACGTATGTATAAAAGTTAGGAAATATTTTAACTAACATACGATAACAGCCATGTTACTAAGATGAAAGGCTCAGTTCGTTCGAATTTTAATGCACGTTAAAGAAACTTGTTTTCACAGCGAGTTGCTGTGTAAAATTAAGACAAGTTTTGTAAAAGAAGAAGCGAGAAGTTGTAGAACTACTATTCCCCAAAGACACGACCTCCATAGAGAAAGAAAGATTGATTCCAGGGAATACACTTTGGTATTCTGTTTAGCTATGTTAAGAAATAATAGCGTAAATGAAAATAAAGGTATTTCCGTAAGTGATGCTATTTATAATTTTAGGTAGTGTGTTGTCTTCTGGAAAGTACTGCACAATATTAATGAAGATTTATATATTTCGATGTTACTGGGTATTTCTGTAATGTTTTGTACAATAATAATATTTTATAGTACAGTAATGAAATTGATAGTTACAAGTTTAATATTATAAGTAAGAACGATTGATCTAGGCAACACGGGTACAATTTTTACAATTGGCTCTATGTGATACAATGAGCAATGATAGTAATGTAAGGATAGCGTGAGATTTGTTACTTGTAACTCATGGCTGTAAAAGAACAAGTGTATATTTATCTAGCGTATGTAACAAACTTGGCGAATTGTCACGGAAAAAAGAAAGAAAAATTGCAGATGTCCAACAAAAAAAATAAAGATTGTGTCATTTGTACGTATTGACCCACTTAAACTACCGACTTACGAGATGAAACTTGTTGATTCGAAACAACTATATGCAACTATACCGTTATCATTTTATAATGGTGTGCCATATGTCTACTCTAATATACGAATGATTGTTTTATACATAGATACTGTAATAAAATTACACACTTTACTCTTCGGCATTATTTATAAATTTTAATATGATTAAACGATACAACAATTCAAGAAATAGTGAAATTAATTATAAGCAAAGAAGATGGACTATTCCTAAATTTTTACCACTTTTTCAAGTTTACAATTTATTGTTGAGCTATGCTTCTAACATTTATAAGAAAAAAAATTGTATTTTATACATATAAATAGTATATGTTAATAAAAAAATAACAACAAATAAAAAAGGTCAAGTGTATCAATTGAAAAACCTATTTCACGCTTATACCAGCAATTGATAGCGCAATGATTTTATGGGTGGAACTGTACTCACGATTGTGATTTTTTATTCATTCCAGTTACTGTGTCAACTAAATACAGCGATAATGGAACCAAACATGGTTCAGATACGCATTGCACAAACGTTACATTGCAATCACATCAGAGTACACAACGTGACACGTTTCCGTACCTAACTTATTTTATCTAAACAGGAGGAAATATTTCCTAAATCTGCGAAATTCCACGTTTCATTTGCAATTTAATTTCTTTTATTAATTAATATCGAAAACAATGGTAAAATATTGTAGTTTTACAACGAAAAACCTAATCTATTTCAAAATTTTTTCCAATGTTAGTTCTAAAAGTTTAAAAGTTTTTCAGGATAGTTTAGCTTATCATCGCATAATTGAGATACACACGAGTGGGTGAACATGTGTGCGTTCCATATCCGTTATGAATATTGAACATAAAGAGTGTAATAGAAAAATGAAAAGACGTTTTCAAAATTACCTCTTGAACAAGAGTGTACCTTTGCTTCTGCAGTTTCAATACGTCAGAGAATAATCGAAAAATACGAAAGAGTTAAAAAGAAATAACATTGAAGGGATTACACGAATTACTTGCACCAGAATTATGAGCAGCAGCGAAATGACCGGCTTTCTTTTCGAATCGGCCGAGAAATGTCGCTATTCTTTAGGAATTAGGTCACCAGACAAGATGAATCGCGGCTGCACAATTTCTAACATATTTTCTCCCAGTTGTCGGGAACACCCTGTACATAGAAACATCGATATTGTCTATCAAACACATGTACATGACACAGTAGACAATGTTAGCTTACAACTAGAATCGTATGCGTCCACGGCAAAATAGTAACAGCCACGATACCGGCCTTATCCTACATCCAGTCGAACGTGCTCGCGTCTCAAACACAATTCATCCTCCTGTAACAGTTCATTACAAGTGATATAATAAAAAATCGAAAAAAAGGAATAGGACAAGACCAGTAAAAGGGTACCTTGCGTATAACTTGATCGTACCATGTTGTACTTGTCGTCGATCATCAACAATCAATTAGGACTCCCGCTGAAGATAAAATCAAACCATTATTGCGAAGCGATATCAAATCGACGTAATCTCTCACCTTCTTTCTTCCGGTCGGTTACGCCGCGTGTCGTTATCATAGTGCAGATAACAGTCATATTGAGACTCTAGTCGTGCCGATTACGCAAGTTACCTTTAGAATTCTCGCCACAGTTTCGATTACCATAAAATACAAGAAGAAGAAATACAAGAATAGCCACGTGAACATGAGCCTCCAGTTTCTTTGTGAAAGACAAAAGTAGAGATTCTTAATTCCTGATAGATGTTGACTGCAATTTGGTTTTCCATTGCTGGTCATGAAGATGAGAATCTTCGAGTCGTTGTTGTTCACGATTTTTCTGTGCCATGAGTGGGGTGAATCTGACACCATAGAGACCAAGATTTTAAGACTATGCGTCTCTCAGAACACGTGCGAAAATTGTCTACAGGCCAGCTCCTCTTGTGCTTGGTGTAGTGACTGGGTAAATGTACCAAGAAACTTCTTTCATCGGAGCAGTTCATTCGAATATAAAATTTGAGTTCGCTGGTTGAATTTTCCTTTCTCCCATTTGTACTTTCAGTCTTATTCGAATTTGACAATCGGAAGGCCGCGGTGCAATGTACCGAAGAGGCTGGAGGAGTTTGGTTGCGCGCCGGAGGAAATTCGCACTACTCCACCAGGATTGATGATGCTCCTCGAGGATTCAAACTTTCAAGATATGGAAGCAGACCGAATACCGATACAGTTGCGGCCGCAGAAAGTAAAAATCAAAATCTCGCCTCATTCTGAAATAACGATTCCAGTTCGTTATCGATTAGCCAAGTACGTTTGATATCTATTTACAAAATAATGCGAATAACATGAACAAGCCTGAATTAGCGAAATCCGTGTCTAATTTAATGAATATAAAATCGTTTTCATGCAAAAATGTTGATATAATGAACATCGATAGACAAATTAAATAGGCTCTAACGATTTAAAATGATTTAGAAATTACCCACTAGACTTATATTATCTGATGGACCTAACATGGTCGATGAGAGACGACAAGGATACCCTGGTCAGCTTAGGATGGGACATGAGTCAAACACTTGACAAATTCACCACTAATTTTCGTCTGGGCTTTGGTAGTTACGCTGACAAGCCTCTAATGCCGTTTATCTTCCCAGGTCACGAGGATAATCCTTGCAAGAGTGAACACGCTGTTTGCTCTCCTATTTATTCTTATTGGCACCACTTAAAGTTAACCAACGACATCCAACGATTCATCGTAGAAGTACGAGATCATTTTTGCTAGAAGAAAGATAGAAATAAAAAGGATCGAATTTCAGTATTGAATTTCAGGTAAATGACAGCCTAGTAACTGGGAATGTTGATAATTTGGAAGGGGCATTGGATGGAATCGTGCAGGCGATTGTGTGTACCGAAGAAGTTGATTGGGCTCATCAAGCGCGAAAGATTATTCTAGTGGCTACTGATGGACAATTACATTTTGCCGGTGATGGAAAGGTAACACAAAGTAACGATTTCTTATGCCTTGGTTTAAGACTAAAATAATATCTGAATCTTTATCCTGCCTTAATACCTCAATCAGCTAGGCGGAGCTGTGAAGCGTCAGGACTTCAAGTGTCATCTCGACGAGCGTGGTCAATATTCTCTAGCTACGAAATTCGATTATCCTTCTCTGGCAGAATTGTCAAGACTATTACAGGAACATAAGATCAACTTGATATTCGCTGTGACGGAAAATAAACTCGACGAGTACGAGGAGACCGCCAAATTGCTGAAAGAAAAAGCAAGGGTTGCTACCCTGACCAACGACAGTTCGAATATTCTGGAAATTATCGAAAGAGCTTATCACGAAATTACCTCGAAAGTAATCTTGCATGACAATTCTTCGAGTCCTCTTCAAATAAAATATTTCTCCAACTGCGGCAAGGAAAATGTTTCGGAGTGGAGTACCTCGGAATGTGATGACATAAATGAAGGGCAAGTGTACGATTTCAAAGTCGTTCTATCTTTCGATGAATGTCCAAGGGACGAAAGTTTATGGGTACCTAAAAACTATAAATGTAAACTAAAGTTTCTGATCATTTGTCTGTCTCATGCAACAACATGTCTTTGTATTTTGTCAGAAACAAACCGTTGTAATCGAGGATGCGCTGGCTTCCCAAGTATCGAAAATAATAATCGACGTTGAGCTTCTGTGCGGTTGTAATTGCAGAGATACTGAAAGTTCCCATTGTCAATACGGAACAAATGAATGCGGTCTGTGTAAATGTGACTTCGGTTGGTCCGGTAAGAAACCTGAATTTTACTCTCCTGCTG
>NW_016912971.1:565877-578590 GCF_001483705.2 Eufriesea mexicana | reverse complement strand
CCTGCTGAAACTGTTTAATATTATAAGATATGGAAATTCACAGGCGAAATGTGTGACTGTGATGAAAGTTCACCTGTAAATAATGTACAACAATGTATCGAAGGCAGCTCGACGAAGATTTGCTCCGACAGAGGAGAATGCGTTTGCGGAAAATGTTTATGCGACGAAGGATACAAAGGTGCATTTTGTGAATGTTCCGCGTGCGACAAGGTGAGAAGGATTTCTGGAATGTTCAAATTTCATATTGTAATACGACCAGCACGTTTAAGAATTAAACGAATCTTTTCTTTATAGGTAGATGGAATCGAATGCGGGAATAAGGGTACTTGCCAATGTGGTGTTTGTCAATGTATAGAAGGCTGGAGTGGAAACGCTTGCCAGTGTCCAACAACGGATGAACTTTGTATTGTACCAGGAAGTCAAGAAGTTTGCGCTGGTCACGGATATTGCGACTGTGGAGAATGTCGGTTCGTATATGTTATTTTCGTTAGAAAAAGTTGTTTTGTATAGACATGTTAAATATTGTTTAGATGCAATGTTACCACGGCAGACGGATTCTATTATCGAGGTACTTACTGCGAGTCATCGACTGGCGCTGGTGGTAGTGGCCTCTGTGTTCTTTACAATCCTTGTGTCAACGCTACCATCGAGGATCCAGACAAGGTAGATGAATTTTGCCAAACGAATAATACCACTTACAACACTGAAAAAGTGAAGTCCATTGATACAGGTAAATTGAAAGAATATAAATTGAATAATATGAATACCTTGATAAATAATATAAATTTATATTTCAGGAAATGAACACTATTGTTTTGTGAAAACAGTGAAGGATAAAACGACTTGTTTGATACACTACATATACGAGTTTCAGAAGAACAATATCGTTACCTTAAAAATTGGAGACAAGGTATACAATAATATTTGTAAATACTTTTATTTTAATTTATCCATTTTTTTATTATTTCATGCGTTTAGGTATGTCAAACTGTGATGCATGTAGCAGTCATTCCATCTGCAATCGTCATTGGAATAGTATGTTTCGGACTCATCTGTCTGCTAATTTGGAAGTAAGAGCTATACAATAATAATTAAGTAAATTACGATTCTTACGAAATTATAATATTATAAAATGGGCACAGGTTTTGGACCTCTATACAAGATAAGAAGGAGTACGAAAAGTTTGTGCTAGAACAAAAGAAAACTGTATTCAGTTTGAATGAAAATCCTTTATTTAAACCTGCTACGAGCGAATTTAAGGTTCCTTCGGTATACAAAGAAGACTAAGGAACTAGTAAATTTCCTGAATTAATCAGGTTAATTTAGTTCACTTTGATTGAAAGACTTGGTGGAATGTGTGGTACTTCGATCAGACATTGTCATATCGGTCCAGAAATGGTTTCCAGCAGAAAACGAGATGGACTACAACATACAAAATTGTTTAATTTATATTTTTAATTTGCAAATTTTTAAATTCAAATATTTTAATTCTTTCTTATTAAACGTTTATATGTTTGATTTAAAAATCGAAATATTTGTTACATTTGCTGATACATCGTCAACTATCCATGCAAATCCAAGAGGTTCTTTGTAAATTATGTTTATAGATGGCATATTATTAAACCAAATAGCTTCAATAGAAGATCCATCGGGAAATATATATGTCCCTAGACCGTTCATCATTCCGTTTGAATCAATTCTACCTCGATATTGAGCATCGTTATTATACCTTAAGTAAGAAATTTTACACGTTTTTATTCAAATGTGGATCATGAAGTAAACCGTATTACTTTATATGTATATCAGTATTAGCAAAGGTATCTTCATCCCATTCTCCGTGATAAACATCAAAATTATCAGTAATATATGTTCCTTTACCTATATAAAACATCATTAACATTTCAGAAATAAAAAATATTTTACACTCGATTACCTTGCTTCACTAAAAAAAATCGATCACGATTTATTTTATATTCCCCATCATAAACATCTCCATTGCAAAACATAAATTTTCCGACTTTGGGTTGAATATTTTGATTTATAATTTCAGAATTATTTATCTCTCCTGTCTTGCTAGCACTTTGTTTCTTCATTTCGAAGAATAATTTCTCTGCAGCTTCTTCTAATTGCCGCCAATATCATTAGCTATGAATTAGACGTGCGTCAGGCTACTCTGCTTAGCGAATCACAGTATCCGTTCTATTTTATCAATGACACGGTTGGTTATAAGCCAGAAAACCTTGACATAAATTTTCATTTCGTTTTCAACAAGGAAGCTGTCTTGTGTCTCGTTTTATTTTTACTTTCTTTTTTTTTACGTCGTATAATTCGAAAAATAAATGATTTCCCGCTTTTGAAAACTACCTTTAAACTAAAAGCCACGTGACCTTGCAAACGACCTCTAATTTGGTATTCGTATCGTCCGTTCCTAGTCGTGCTTCACGATAACCCCTACATCATTGACACGCTCGGAACACGTTCACCATCCGAGTGTTGAAGTAAAAACTTAGAATAACGTTGAATTTCTTACGATTTGCTACAAGAAGCTGTAGTAAAAGATCCACGAATCATTCAAGATATGATACGAACGACAACAGGTCTACGTAATGAATTGGCACGCGCAATACTACGAAGTTCCGTGCGGACGAATACCGTAAGATCTGTGGTCATACGATGTCTTCACAGAAAATATCTGCAAAGGTATTTAATTTTTCGTTATTATCATGTTTATTCACCACTCTAAGTATCCTATCGTTCTCTAACTAAACTTACAGTGCTATTTGTGGTTAAGGTTATCTTAATGAATATTCCGTCTATTTCTCTATTCTACATGAGAGTTTTTCAGTATCGCATTACTTCCACCTGTTATTGTTGAACATAATCAAAGTCACATATGCAAAGTTTTACAAAGTTTTTACAAAGTTAGCAGGATAGATTGAGTTAGATTTAAAAATGAATTTTATATTAACCATCAGTTATAAACTCTTTTTTGGTATAAAATATTGCTCTTTTATTTGGTATTTAGGATTCAAGTTCACAGCACATTACGTTTTACTGTAACTCCATGGAAGCAACAATTAAGATTTTATGCAGATTATCCAGACCATGTCAAAGTACAACTTCCTGCATTATCACCTACCATGGAAACGGGTACTATTGTCAGTTGGCACAAAAAAGAAGGTAAAGTAAATAATTTTTTTTACATCTAATAGAACTATTGATAATTCTGAATTTTTTAATTTTCTTTTAGGTGACAAGTTGAATGAAGGGGACTTACTTGCTGAGATTGAAACTGATAAAGCAACTATGGGCTTTGAAACACCAGAAGAAGGCTACTTGGCAAAGATTATAGTACCTGCAGGAACAAAAAATATTCCTATTGGGAAATTAGTTTGTATAATTGTTTCAGATGAAGGTAGTATAGCTGCCTTCAAAGATTTTAAAGATGATTCTCCTGGTGCTCCTACTCCAGCTGCACCTGCACCAACAGCACCTACACCATCCACTCCACCACCATCTCCTGTAACACCGCCAGCACCTGCAGCACCCTCTGTTCCAAAACCACTGCCTACTCCAGTAGGAGATAGAATATATGCTAGCCCATTGGCTAAAAGGCTCGCAGCTGAGAAAGGTCTTAGTTTGGAGGTAATTTTTAAGTTATATAAGAAGTTATACTTTACTGATTCTTATAAAATTATAAGATTTGAAATAATTATATTGTTTTCTTGAAGGGCTTGAAAGGTTCAGGATTATTTGGATCTATAACATCTAAAGATTTAGCAGGTGCACAAGCTGTAGGTGCTCAGCCTGCAGTAGCAGCAGTTGCAGGTGCACCAGCAGGAGTAGATGTTCCTTTATCTAATATCCGCGCAGTAATTGCGAAACGTTTACTAGAAAGTAAACAAACGATTCCACATTATTATTTGTCTGTAGATATAAAAATGGACGAAGCTCTCGAAATTCGAGAACGATTTAATAAGATGTTGGAGAAAGAAAAAATAAAACTTAGCGTAAATGATATCATTATTAAAGCAATGGCAATGGCTTGTAAAAAAGTACCTGAGGGTAACAGTGCATGGTTGGGAGAAGTTATTAGACAGTAAGTAATATATAATAATAAACTACTACTATTAATAGAAGTATTAATTCTAATCATATGAATTAAATTAAATGTCTTTTTCTGTAGATATAATAATGTTGATGTAAGTGTAGCAGTAAGTACAGACAGTGGCCTAATAACTCCAATAGTTTTTGGTGCAGATACAAAGGGTATAATCCAAATTAGTAAAGATGTGAAAGCATTAGCTACCAAAGCAAGAGAAGGAAAATTACAGCCACAAGAGTTTCAAGGAGGAACTATCACTTTATCAAATCTGGGAATGTTTGGTGTTAAAAACTTTTCTGCAATTATAAATCCCCCACAATCAATCATTCTTGCTATAGGTACTACTGAAAACAGGTTAATACCTGCCAAAAATGAAAAAGGGTAAGTATTTTTCAACTTTCATATTATTTGATATTTTGCATTTCACTATATATTAATTTATTTTTTAGATTCACAACATCCCAATTTATGTCTGTTACTGCCAGTTGTGATCATCGTACTGTGGACGGTGCTGTAGGTGCACAATGGTTAAATGCCTTTAAGAATTTCATGGAAAATCCAACAACTATGTTGTTGTAGTAAATGTAACTGTTAAAATGTTTAATGAGGTAGTTTGTGGTACAAATTATATGAAAAAGAAACATTATTTTATTCAAGTATAAAGGGCGACAAGTATCCTGTATATTTGTGTATAGTACAACGTTAAATTGTGTTATTTTACGCATTTGTAAATCATCAATTTTTGATAGATTTAAATTTTCAGGGGCACATTTTATTTCTTTTATGTACAAAATGTCATTGAGACATTATTCAAGAATCAAGGTGTCATACAATATCGGTAAACCGAATTTTTTTCAAATCTAATTTTAGAAATTTCATACATGTGGTTTTTCATTGTATATAAAGTAAAAGACTGACCATTAATTTCATCAGTAAAAAAAAAATGTTTGATCGAATTTAAATAAAAATCTTATTACTTTATTATTTATGTAAAAAACCACATCTTCCCTTGGCAATAGTAGTGGCCACGTGTAAATATGTGTATTTATGAATTAATGTTATGGCCATCATATATTGCAATAATTTAATTGTAATTTAGAGAAAATTGTTAAGAAAAATGTGTCAAAATATTTATAGTAAATAATATACAAATATGTATATTATATTTAATAAATTCTAACTACAAATTCAATGTTATTTTTATTTCTGAACTCGTGTTATGCATAAATGTATAAAATGTTTACAATAAATTGATATTATGTAACAATAATCGTAATAATGATAAACTGTTAGTGATGTTTTGTAAATGAAAGTACAGTGATTGAACTGCCATCTAGTAAAGATTGCACTTTGTGTTGTTACCTGTCATAAGCGTGTTTATGAAGAGTCGTGAATACAATTAATGATTCAAAATATTCATCATGCCAATTTTAGATAAACGTAAAGGAGATGATATTTTAGCATTAGTTCCTGCCTCAAAAAGAACCAAAAATGAGGTGGTTTTTAGTAGTAGAGAAAAAGCAGTTGTACAAAATGTAAGTTAAACTAACCTTATAATTCTTATAGTTGTTGACCAATTTCTAATATAATAAAAGTATGAAATAAAATTAATTTTAATATTGTAAAGGGTCCACCTAGAACATCTTCTTTGTTTGCACCCATTATGCTCCTTGAAGGACACCAAGGAGATATATTTTCTCTTGAATTTCATCCAGAGGGTCAATATCTTGCTTCAACAGGCTTTGATAGACAAATTTGTATGTTATGGAAAACTTTATTATTGAAAGTGTTTTGTATAGCAAATTTAAATGTTATATAATATTTTCAGTTATTTGGAATGTATATGGAGAATGTGAAAATATTTCTGTATTAACTGGTCATAGTGGAGCGATTATGGAATTACACTTTAGTCCTGACGGTAATCATTTATACACAGCTAGTACAGATATGACATTAGGTTTATGGGATATAGTTGCTGGAACTAGAATAAAAAAACTCAAAGGCCATACATCTTTCGTAAACTCTGTTTCTGGAGCAAGAAGAGGCCTTACACAATTTTGTTCAGGTAGTGATGACAGTACAATACGTGTTTGGGATCCTAGAAAAAGAGGTCAATGTTATACTCTAAATAACACATACCAAGTAATTATTGTTATATTGTCTTAATATTGTTTAATTTTATGTATTTATTAGGTTTTGTCATATCTTTTTGGTTTTCTTTTTTTTTTTTATTAGGTTACTGCTGTAACATTTAATGACACAGCAGAACAAGTAATAAGTGGAGGAATAGACAATGACATAAAAGTATGGGATTTAAGAAAAAATTCAGTTCTTTACAAGCTAAAAGGACACTCTGATACTATAACTGGATTAAGTCTTAGTCCAGATGGTTCTTACATATTATCTAATGCTATGGATAACACATTAAGAATTTGGGATGTAAGACCATTTGCTCCTTATGAACGCTGTGTAAAAATTCTTTCTGGACATCAACATAACTTTGAAAAAGTTCGTTTTTACCTTTTAATGATACAGTATAATTTTAAAACTTCATAATTCTATATATTTAAATAATTATAGAATCTTCTAAGATGTGCATGGTCACCAGATGGTAGTAAAGTATCAGCTGGATCATCAGATAGATTTCATTACATTTGGGATACTACAAGTCGTAGAATATTGTACAAATTACCTGGTCATAATGGTTCTGTCAATGACATTGATTTCCATCCAAAAGAACCAATTGGTAACACATATGAAATTACAAAATCAAGATCATTAGTGTATTACAATAATTTCAAATGTATCTTTCTTATTTTTAGTTTGCTCTGGATCCAGTGATAAACAAATATATCTAGGAGAAATTGAAACTACACAATAAAGAAATAAAAACTTCTTTCCATAATTTTTATATTTAAAAAATTGTAAAAAATAAAATGTATGATATTAAAATAATATGATATATATAAAAATTGATCATTGTATACTCTTTCAGCTATCTATTCCATTATTAAAAGAATATACCCAAAAAAATAATTTTTTGAATTAATAAATGAAACATTTAAAAAATAATTAAAAATTTTTTAAAATTTTGGTTTGTATATATAACTAGTCCATATAAGTTTAGAGAATTATGCATTATTGCTTTAATTCATTCCGAATAATCTTATCGATCCTTCTACAGTTTGACTCAACTTCACGTGATATACTTTAGTGTACTGACGTTCTTTATCCCTTATTTGTTTCTCTTTTATCAAATTTTTGTCTTCCAAATTTTTATTTATTTTAATTTTAAGGTATATATTCTTTTCTTAATTATCTTTCGTAAGAAATATCCTAAATCTTATGTTAAAATATTAAAAATCTTTTTCAATATTATTTACTTCGATCTGATAAATTGCAAAATATTGGGAAAGTCTATGCAATAATTGTTTTTATACAATAATTATAATAAATAAAACAATCACAAAACAAATATATTTCAATAATAATATTTAATGTATCTTTTATTTTATAGTGATATAATTTTTTTATTTTAAGTAACTTAACCTTTATTGATAAAAATACATTGTAATATATTCATCTTTCTCTTTGTAATTTAATTTATTATTCATCAGAATGTCAACTCCATGGGCAAAAATTCAACCAGTAGAAGGACCTATGAATTTGTTGGAAATAACTTCAGAACAACTTGCAAATAGCCTACAAGAAAAGTAAATAATAAGTAATACGTTATATTTTTATTAATTAAAGTAAAAAAATGTATATTTTTTTATTAACAGAGAATTGAAAAAGTGTCAACTTGTGGCAGTCGATGATGTAAATATTGAGGACTGTGCAATATGTGAATCAAATGATACAGATAATGATGAAGTTATTGCACATATGTTGCAAGATCAGTTTAACAAAGAGTATGATTTAATGTTAAAACGTACAGAAGAAAAATTTAATCGTGATTCTAAAGGTAAAATGTACTTTTTAATATGTTATATTTTAAATTCTGTCATATTTTTATATTTTATAGTTAATATATCTTATACAAACTATCGAACTTCTCTATGTGATAATCAGGATGATAAAGAGACAGATATTGAAGACACAACCAGGGACTTTGATAGATTTGTGGTAAATATTTTGTAATGTACAATTCTATATAAAACTTCTTATTTGTAAGTCTAATATTCTGTACACATTTATTATTCAATAGAGCTTAGAGAAAGAATATGCTTCAAAACCACGTTGTGGATATAGAAAAATGGGTGGTGAAGGATCTCAAATTATTACAAAGCATGATATGTTAATGTCTTCAAGAATAAATGCTTGCAGAGTTTTACAATTTCCTCCAGGTATTCATACAGGAGACACAGGCGGATTTGATGTCAAATTAAACAATAAAGTGTTCAACAGTTTAAGGGCTCATAGTCATGCTCAGTATTCTAAACAAAAAGCAAAAGCCAGACTACATGCAAAATAAAATAATAAAATATCTTATAAGTGTAAATATATTGTAGTAATATTTGAATTTGATATATGAGTAATATTTGAATTTAAATATACACACTATTCACTATTGCATAGGCTTGCTCTCCTATGTGTAAGTGTAAACTATTTAATTCAGTCAGAAAAAAGGATTGTTCTTAAAAATATTAATACATAATTATTTTTTAAATTAAACACTTTATTAAATGTAACATTATAAATATTATTATATTGTAATACAGAAATGCAAGTAATTAAATAAATAAATCTTATTGATTGCTGATTGTTCTTTCATTCAAATATATTGTCATACAAAATAAATATGTTTGTTTCTGTCATTTTTGTTGTTTGAATGTTGTTATCATTTTATATTTCTATTAATAACATTGCTTATCTATTAGTAATATATGATCAAAAGAAATTTTTATATATGTATAACTTTTACACTTTTGAAATTGATCAATTTTTATTATTACTCTATGTTCCTATTATCAAAATAGTTATTTTATTAGTAACATATAACTCAAAGTGACAATTTTGTTCATTCTTCAAATCAAAATCTCAATTGTTTGTAAAAGTACAATTTTATGTTTATTCATTGCATAATTTTAATTTTTACATCTATTACATTTTAACATTTAATCATTAAATTTTTATCATTTACAGGTATCTTCTGCTTTTGGTTTATTTTCTGGCGTTGAAGCAAGATGTTCCTTTCTGTGAACAAAATTATACAAACTCCTTTATTCATAACTTAGTAACTGCATACCAAATTAATGATAATTTTTTATTATGATGTAAATATTTTACATTTCAAACGATGACATTTCGTTGAATTCGTTTTTATCGGAATCAAGCAATTTCTGTTTTGCCTCACTTTCTTTTAAAGTTTCCTTCCAAATTAAATTATTTATTTGTCTGGTGTTTAACTGAGAAAATACATAATTACTCTTTTCAATAGAATTTTTCAATGATTCAAATGTGTTTTCTTTTCTTTCTTGCTTAGTTGTTCCACTAGTATCATGTTGCATCACTCGTAATTCAGGGATTTTCGCGGCTACGAAATATAAATGATTTTATTAATCAAATTTTTCTTTCATTACATATTTATTTATATAGTTACTAAGAATCTAAAATTCGGTATAGTAGGCAATCCAAAACCTTTGTCTTTTTCTTCTAATACTATATTTTCAAATGATTGTCGTGATAAATTCAAGTTTCTTAATTTTATTTCATCTTCTCCCAAAAGGACATCCGATAATCTTTCATTATTGCTGATGGCTATTTTTTGTGTCAAGAGATTTTCATACTCTGATTCGAATTTATCACTGGTTATAGCCACCGATTTTTCAGGTGTTAAATTACTTTCGAAATCTTCATTATTTAATGATGTTTGTACTATGGGTCTACATATCAATCCATTATACAAAGTCAGCGGATAACGTATCGATGATCGTAACCATGTACCTCTAAATAAGAATCATATTTTATTTGAGAAACTAAATTGCTTAAAATGTGATTCACAATGATTCTACTTACAAATATCTGATGTGTAAGAGTCCAAAAATAATAGCTAATGTAGCCACTGGAGCTACCAAATAAATAAACATTTTTAATGTTCATGTGAAGTATGGTGCTTCAATGGATCATTTTGTCAATTGACTACAGTTTTCTACAAAAGACAATCGATTCTGCCTACTACGATTTATTGCAAAGTCCAAAACAATATAGCGAAGTCCAGAATTAAGTTTTTCTTTTTCTTTATTGTGTAATAATAAATAAATAACGCAAAAGACTTTCATAGATGTTAAATCAATTTACTTACTTACACATTGTTAATTATAGGACATCTCGTTTACCGGAAAATTTAATCCAGAAATCATCTAAATATCTAGGATATTTATTGAATTCACATTTATCATATTTAAATTTATTCACATTTAAAATTCACAATATTCACAAATGAACAAACTCCTCTGAAATATCATATTCATAAAGACATCATTAACGCCTTTCCTTCTTTCATCCCTTGTTCTCATGATAAGACTAGGTATGCTAAAAGATATGATATTACTTTGTTCCATATTATATGCAAAACAATGATATAAAAGTCCTATTATCTTCAAACATAATTATCTAGCAAATTATTTAGTGTTATCATCAACTATTTTTAGATTATTCACAAAAAAAAAGGACAAAAATAAAAGTAAACTATAATACATTTTGAAATATATTAAAGATAATGAAATGTTTTTGTTATATTATTATATAGACACAAATGCCTGAAGATTGAATACTTTGAAAATCAGTTTCTACAACTTGTACAGCAATTACATATTTTCTTATAATCTTAATTGTTGTATCTCTTTGCATAATAAAAATTTTCTTTTCTTTTTTATTATGTGACTGTAAACCTATTTGCAACGTATTTATTTTAATTATTTGTTCCAAGTAACCACTCAATTACATTTTATCCAGCAGATACGATTACATCTGATGCTTGATATTAATATAAAAATTATAATGGACAAATATGTAATATGAAATTAAAATAATCGAGGAGATTATATAATAATATTTAGTGATATTATAAAAATGCTATCAACTATATAATAAAATGTTTACGAACAAAAAACATATATTCTCAAATGCATTTATTTATTTTGGATGATAACAAAGAAACGTAGTAACATCCAGCATCAGATGGTAACTGGCGTCAAATGTTGATATTTACGTATATACAGAAGAGTATCCAAAGGAAAATAAAGACGTATCAAAACTAGATCACAAAATGTGTATACAAAAGTTTACATTTAATGGTTAACAAATCTGATGCATTGCACAGATTGTTGTATTCATTTTATCAAACGATTTATATATGCATATGTATATATACGTGTATATTTATATATGTATAAATGCTATAGATTGCTCTTGAATATTTTATATTCTTCCATAGAACATTTAGAAGGAGCAATACAAATTTGTATGTTTATTTTTGTTCCATTTCGTTTTTTAAGAAAAAACATAGCATAAAAAAGCCACAAACGTTTGTAATGAAAACTCTAAACGTTATAGATATTTGACTTCCAATATCCCAACAGTTATAAACCAATAATAACATTATATGCTAAGCAAATTCCTTACAACCCACAAGTAAAGCAATAAAAATTACTTGAACTTAAAATGATAAGCAGTTTTTCCTAAGATGACTTTGAAAATACAAAGATAACATTTAATTTAACCATCAATCACAGAAGAGTGAAAACTGAAATCTCTGAATGAAAAAAAAGAAATAGTTATTGCTGCGTGCACACTCATAAAATTGTGATATACAAAAAGAATCCAATTATCTTCTAGGATAAACTATTTTCGCTCAACTTTTTTTTTCTTTCTGATACAGAAACTTGCATAGAGTATAATTTAACAAGACTATTGCGCTTTTTAATTGTATCTAATAGTATTTTTAATAAGACTGACCAGAATTGCGTTGACGACAAAATGCGAAAGGAACCACATTTGTAAGAAATTTTTTTATCAGTTATATTTAAAGTACAGATTTAAAACAATGCAACATTATAATAATGTAGCTTCAACTTGCATAAAATTGTGAAGTATATGTATATATGTATTAAATCTGTGCTTTAACTACAATATTTGCATTGTTCGTTCATTTATTTTATAAATTACTTACATTTCTTAGTCAGCTTATTAAAAGATTTGTTTAAGCTAAAATGTAGTAAGACAAGTATAATAAATGTTTGGTGTACAGCTTTTGTGAAATCGTATTATATATATATGTATATATATACATACATATGTGTGTGGGTATGTGAGTGAATGTGTATATATATATATATGTATATATATATAAGTTCCTTCTTTAATTTCTACAACAAAATCTGCTGTTTTCTATTAAATGTGTACTTTAGTGAGCGTACTATTCACAGTACATGATAAATGTACTTATAGTTGATATAGTAGATCTATGCAGAAAATGCAATATAATTAATCGTACTTTGATTTCTTTTTTTCAAATATATTTTATAGGTTTGTTGTAAAACTGCACTCCTGACACTGAACTACACTTCACATAAAATACTCGAATGTATCAAATATATATATATAT
>NW_016912971.1:443196-565867 GCF_001483705.2 Eufriesea mexicana | reverse complement strand
TATATATATTATTATCTTTTGATAAATGTTTCTTACGACAGTATCATTTTTTCCGTGGAATGATACTTAAACACAAAGAATGCAGCACTGAAAAATCAATAGAGGTTAATCATCTAAGTCATTAACATGGAGAACTTCTCTGTGTGTTAATCCAGCATCTGATAATGTTAAAATTTCTCTACACGGATATAGAATTCTCTTCGGAAAACTGGTAGTTATTTCAAAACTCACTGGAGAATCTGGTTGACTAAATATCCAATGATATACATCCTAAAAAATAAAATCAATTGTCATAATATTAAAATTAGGTAATAACAAAAAGGTAAGAAATAAATGACGCACTTCCAACGTGTCAGACATTAGAAAAAGTCTTTTCATTGTCCTTTCTCCAAGTTTAATTTGGAGGTGACATGCATTAGGATTAGTAGGCTCTGGTTCAAGAGGCACTTTACAAACAGTAAGTTCTTTCTCACGACGAATACGTTGAATTTCCATTTCTTGCGCATTGAGTTGTTCTTTTTCTCTAGCCTCTTGTTCCTCGCGCGCTCTTCGTTCCTCTTCTCTTCTGCGATCCTTTTCTTGGTCTGCACGTAACGATTCCTCATACGCTTGATCTTGTTGTTGACGTAAAGATTGTGCAGCACTACGTTCTGCTCTATAATATAACATAATATATTTAACACAAATGAAACTACAATTTTTATATGGATATTTTGATGTTATTTTCTACCTTTCTTGGCGAGCTTGTATTAAATTAATTTCGTTGTGATCTATAATTGTTTGCAAACGAGATATTAATTCGGAAGGCGATGGCGTACCTTCCATCCTGAAATATAAATATAATTTTTGATAGTATTACATTTGTAACTGTAAAAAATAAATAAGGAAATTAGAAAAGAAATATATATATAAAATACTTTACATACCGGCCTACTATTGTCATTCTATTATCTTTTAAAACAAGAATAGCCAAAAATGGATAAGAACCAGATTTAAGAGCTTCTGCTACTTTGTATCCTTCACCAGACTGCATATTACATGCCCAAAATAAAGTGTGTGTATTTATATATCGAACAACCTCTAGATTACCTAATGTGTTCCTGTGTATCAAAATTTAATCGAGATTATTTACTTTTTTCATAAAATTTTTAATAACTGAGTAATTTAAGAACTACCTGCACCACTGATCAATATTTTGAGCTTCATCTTTATGCAGATATACCAATAAAAACCTCAATTCTTGTTTTGCATCAGAAAGTGCTTGGCTGTAAGAACCTTGATAAAAAACAGGATGACTACTACCATAGCTTTCCTCATAAGACCGAATAAAGCTAATTACATCTTCCACAGGATCAGATGATACTTAAAATGTAATTGATAAGTTAGTTTCCTTTGCAAAACTGTTTTTTAAATTAATTACAAAGAAAACAAAACATACCAGGTCTAACATTTCCTCTAAATATTGAAAGAAGTAGTTGTAGAATGCTGATCATTCTTTCATAGCATAATGAGAAGATGTACCATAAATAACTACCCCTGCCATTAGAACTTCCAGAATAATGAAAATATATTCTAGAACTGCTATCATCAACAACTTGTGGTGGTCGTGATCTTGAATCCTGTGCATACATTGATGGTCTTCCTTCATATAAATTAAGTTGTTCCTAAATAAAGGAACAATCTAATTACATTGCAGTTATACATAAATCTACTTTTGTTAATTCAGAGAATAATTAGTAAATATTGCATAAATAATAAAAATAATATATATCATTCTTCAAGGATTCCTTATCAATCCCTGATGTATTATTAATGCTTGTATTACACAACTGACCTATATAGGATACAATAATTCAACTTTTTAAAATCTTTGTGAAATAATTGCAGTTACATATCAATTTCTTTATCTAATATTATATTCGTAAAAACTTTAATTTTGCGGCTACTAATAATAATCAAAGAATATATAGCAAGGAAGTCTACCTGAACTGCGACTTCCAAATTCCAATTATGCCTCTGTAAAACATCTCTACATATCGACAAGTCTTCAATGCCTGTCAAATCCTAGAATCATCATAATGTTATTATTCTATCATGGTACCAAAAATGAAATTTGAAATTGAATACAGCATGTGATACAATGATTCACCTGAAACTGTAGAATCTTTTCAGTTTGATCACTGCTAAATCCGTTTAACGCGAAATCTGCCATATCAATATATTTTGTCAGCAAAAGACTAGAAAATTCTTGACAATTGTATAGTTACGCGGTTCCACAGAACGATTCTGAATTCATCAGCTAATAGAAAAACCAGGCACTCGAACAAAATTACGATCAAACTGCGCAAGCATTTGGAGCGTGATACCGAGAATGTTTAACCTCAAGTGTACACGATCTCCAGTTTATGGACCTCTGTTCATTATCATCACGACACGTTTTGTCTCGTTGTTCTGTTCTATACTCAATGTTTTCGGTGTCATGACTTTTTACGATAATTTACAGTTTCAAGGTTCTATTTCATGCGACACGGTTTTAAGTGACGTCAGCTGCATGTATTGGTGAAACGACAGTCAACGGTTTTTCTGTATTGCTATTGGTAGAATGTTATTTTTGCTAGCAACCAATAATGAAAACCGCAATTAATTATCACATATTTTACAAAAAATTTGATAATAATAATACTTTATATAAATGTCTAACGACATATTATCTGTAAATAAAATGATTATTAAAATTTGTTGATGTATAGTTACAACATAAAAATAACCAATGACAATATAGTACAGGATTTTGAACTCACATTATTTTAAGTTATTTTATTTTATTTGGAAGAAGCATCATTGGTTGTACCATAGCATTCACTGTATATATGTTATAAATGATAGTAATCCAGTGTCATTTCTTATATTTTATGACTGGTCCTTTTGTTCATTGAAATTTATATCATATATCTGTTACTCTAAATTCTTATGTAATTTTGTATTGAAATGAATTCGAATGAGAGTTATGAACCTGATATTAAAATTGAAATTCAAAAGACACTGTTTTCCATTAATGGGATGACATCAAAAATGTAAGATTTAAATATTTATGCAAATTAAATATGTTTGTTCTGATACATATTATTTTCATAATCAAAATAATGATACTTAAAGACACAAAAATTTATTAAATAAACGAAAGTAAACTAATAGATTTTTTTCTCAGAAAAAATGAATTAAACGTAATAAATGACCTTGTAAAAAAGAATGGACAACTTCACACTGCCGTAGTTGATGCAAATGAAATATTAACTACAGTAGCAAAGAATATGGACATAGATGTTAAGAATGTTTTGAGTGACAATGAAAATGGAAATACATTGCAATTCAATTTAAGAAATGCTGTATCTTCTGCTGATTTCCAAGAAAAAATATTAACATGCTTAAATAATATGTAATTTTTATTTTTATTATTAAATTTATATTGATATATTTATATTTACAAATTATTTTATACCAAAAAATAGAAACAAAATTTACATTTTTTTGATTTCTTTTTATCAACTATTTGTTATTAATTATATATTGTAATATCATAAAGAACTAATAAATTTACAGCTTAGATTCTGTCAACCAATTAAACTGTTGTCTTTTGCGATCAGCCTGGGGATCAATTGCAATATTTATTAAACTAGGGGAATCATTAATCTGTAAAGAAATTATTTACTGTTAAAGTTGGTGATTATTTTAAGAATTAAATGGAAGACAGAGACTATATATACTTGAAGGCATGTTTTGAGTGCACGCTGTATATCCTGTACAGTAGTGCAGAAGAACCCTTTGCAACCGAACATTTCTATCATTTTTTCATAATGTACTTCGGATGTTAACGAATTCGGCGGTGTTCTAAAATCATTGATATATATTATCTATTTTTTTTATAAATGCACTTCCTTATAAATACTAAGCAACTTACACTTGTGTTGGTTCTCCTGAAGCTTGTATTTGTCTAAATGTTTCTTTATCTAAACCACTATAAATGCCATTGTTATTTACAATGATAATAATAATGGGCAGTTTATATCTAAAATATTGAAAATTATTAAGAAAATTAACTTATCTTTACATTTAGTAGTTTAAATTACATACCTAAACATTGTTTCAATTTCCATACCGGAAAATCCAAATGCACTATCTCCTTCTATACAAAAGACTTTCTTTGTTGGGGAATTATTTTTATAATAAAGGGCAGCTGCTATGGCAAAACCCAAGCCAACGCCCATTGTACCAAAAGTAGCGGCATCTAATCTATGACGGGGTTCATTATTTAATAAAATTGTTTTCCCAATGTCCATTGTATTAGCTCCTTCTGAACAAATAATACTATCTATAAACAAAATAAAAATATTTTTATTACCTATTTTCATTATTATGTAATTAAATTTGTGTAGTATATTTTATATGAAAACTGTTATTAACCAGGTGGAATAATATCTTGAATATGTTTAAAAACAGCATAGTAATTTAATGGTACTGAGACATCCATTGATAGTTTCTGCAAAATAAAGGAAGAGTAAAATGTTATTTTGTACACTAATATTGCTATATTAAGTTTACCTGAATCATTGTCTTATTTTTATTTGATTTGGCTAGTAAATTCATCCACCAAGGGTCATTCTGATTAATAGACCAATTATATTTCTTTAAAATATTAACAAGGCTTTCCACAGCAGTAGATATATCAGACTGAATTGCAATTGTGGAGGGAACAGAATTATGCAATTCTTCTGGGCACAAGTCAACCTGCAATATAAATATTGAATTTTTTTCCATAAAAACTGTTTTAAAAATTTACAGTACCTGTATCACTTTAACATCAGGTTGAAAACGAGGTGGTTTGCCAAAGTGTAACATCCAATTTAATCTGGCACCTAATAACAAGATGACATCACTCTGCTGCAATGCATATGTTCTAGCACTAGAAACACATCGTTCATTTGTGTCTGGAACAACTCCTTTTCCCATTGGCATAGGAAGAAAAGGAATACCAGTTGTGTATACAAGGCTTCGGACTTCATTCTCTGCTCTTGCATAGGCAGCCCCTATAATACAAGTTTGCAATTATGCATAATTCTTTTTATATGACTTAAATATATTTCTTCTTCCGTGATGGATTTCTTAATAATACCTTATTATTAATTACCTTTTCCTACAATCAACAATGGTCTTTTTGCTCGCATGAGCAAACTAGCTGCTTGATTAACTAATCGATGATCGGGAAATATCAGTGGTGGTGGTAAACATTTCGCAACTTTATATATTTTTTCTTCGTCGACTGATTGATTTAATAAATTGGCTGGTAAATCCAAATATGCGACACCTGAAAACATTTTTGATGTAAGACAGTATGCTATTTCGTACGTCAACTGTAAATTGTGTACAATAAACGTACCAGGACGACCGTAAGTAGCGAGCCGAACAGCCTTTTCTACATGAAGCGGTATTAATATAGCGGATGGCGGTCTGACGGCATATTTACAATAGGGTTTACTGGATTCTACCTGTGGCCATTCCTGAAAACCTCCAATTCCTTCGTGATCTTCAGAACACGACCCACCTATTACAATGAGAGGCCTGCACAAAAATTTACATCACATAAATTATTAGTGATAACTAATGTTAAATATACAATGAATGCTTCCTAATGCTTTTATACCTTTTAACATAGTTGATACACGACACGGTTTACATAATCATTATCTAACTTACTCGCTATGTGTTTTCTTTAATAATATGGTACAATGAATACGAACCAAGTTATGTAATTGACCATAATCATTTCATATAAGATTACAATTCTGTTACGAGATGAAAGATATGTCTATTAAAGATGTATTACTCGTAAATCGAAACAATAATATAAAAATTTAAATTGCTTTTCCTCGCGAAAAATAAATATGGGTTGCATCTTCAAAACACATATTTTTAATTTCGAACAGTTACAATAAAAACTATTTACTTTATAAAGAGTAAAAAAGAAAACTGAAATGCAGCTCACCAACAGTTTACTTGAGCATTCGCCATACCACCGATAACGTGAAGTAATCCTGGTCCAGATACACATAAAACTACTGCAGGCTTTCCTAATAAAAATTGTTTAGTAATTAATTAATGTAAGGTCACCGCAATTCGTATTAAGTAGAGAAAAAGACATATGTCGCATATGACAATTCCTTTCATACTTTTGACAATTCAAATTTTTCCCGCTTACTTGTTAGATATCCGTAAGCTTGCGCAGCATAACATGCAGCTTGTTCATTCCTAAATCCAAGGTAATGGAGACCCGTAATTTGCATGGATAACGCTAAGTCGATTACAGGGTGTCCCATTATTCCGAAAACATACTCAACACCCTAATTAAGAAAATGAATGAAATAGAGTTTTTTTCAATATAAGTAATTATATTCTTCATGTTTTATATATCTCATTGGATAATTAATATAATACATGGTTTGCAGAGTACATGTATGATATGTGTACGCTCCTAGAGGTATTATCAGGTTCATACAAAATGAAGAAGACGGCTAAAGATTATAAACTCGCGGGAAGACACTAAAAATAGGTACAATGGATAAGTTAATTACACACTGGACTTCATTTTTTGTAATTCGTACATTATAAACAGAGATGATAAAAAATTTTCCTCGTAACGTGCTGTGCGACTTCGAATATTAACGCGAGTTCGAACTTAAACATTTAAAAAATTTCTGCACAAGTGCAGTACTTACGTACGTACCCATTATCAAGAAAGCTTTTACGTCGCATTGAAAAGATGGGTAAATCTGCCTTGTGTGCATTTTATCGAAAAAAGTCAAGTTCTGTTTACGAGCTTTTAAGTAATTATAATATTTTTAGTGTATTTTACTTTATTTCCTCTTTGTTGTACAATATTCAATTAGGAAAGTGATTCGAATACGATTAAATAAAAAGTTCATTAAAGCGAAAACAGGATGCTTCGTTACGGAACAGAAAACGTTCCGCTTATACCGAGAATAAAGAAACGTACGTATTCATCAATATCTATAAAATAATAATTCTAATAATTTTCAATGTCAAATATAAGCAATTTTATAAATATAAGTTAAAAAATAAATGATTTATAAACATTGCTTGCAACATACATTGTACACAGATTTTAAAAGTTCATAGGTTGTGTTATAGAGTGTAAGTCAGAAATTTCTGGGAAATTTCCAATTAATCTTAAATATTTTATCTCTAAAAAAAAAATTCCGATATTGTTTCAAAACTTTTTTAATTGAAGTACTACGTGGGTACTACTATAGTACTTCTATAACTAGTAAGAATTATAGTAAGTACTACTATACTCTTCAATTTTTTAGCTAAAATGCCATTAGTCAATTAGATTGATTCATTAGATGAGTATATTAAACTTTTTTTTCTTCATTTTTATGTGGCATCGTTATCTACCAGTTTTATTTTGTTACGACAAAAGCGATTATTGCTTTATCATCTACCAATATCACACATTTTTTCTTAGGAATTTTTATAAGCCTTTAATACTTATAATTTATAACATTGAATACATTGTAAGATTATAATACTAATTTTAATAATATTAATACAAAATATTGTACATGCTCTTATAAAATAAATTATCGACACATAAAAAAATATATACATATATATAATATTGATAAATATTTACATAACCTTAAATGACACTATGATATCAATTAAAAGTTTAAAAAAGGGAGAGCCATTAGAGAAAGAAAGAAAATAAGAAAGTCTGATACCTGTTCTTTCAAAGCTTCAGCAGTTATTTGGTTTCCGTTTTTCATTTTTAAATCGATCCTATTAATGCGATACGTACAAGACGTTCCCTGTCACTGCAGATTCGAGCAACTGTCCAATCCCCGGATGTGCTTTCGTACCTATTACAAACACGGCAATGAACTTTGGAATCACCAGAAAATAAAATATAATGTTTTTTGTAATTTCTATAGATTTATGATAAAGCATTTTTTTTAAATTTCTGCAACACAAACCTGTCGTACGAAATTTTGTATTAGCAATTAATCTACTTTAACAATTTTTAACAATTATATCGATATCAACCTTTAATTCCTCGTCAAGAAATATTTGAAAATTCCAATGAATGTTTGCAATATATAGTGTGGTACATAACTGTTGCCATTATTTTTCTCAGGTACTTTTGACAGCCTGACAAAAAAATATTTTATATAACAAAAGTTAATCGATATTTAGTTTGCTACATATTAAAATACAGAAAATTCCAAAATTTATTATTTTCGATAAAAAATCAACGTCGCTATAATTTCTTTTAATGGCACCCTGTATTTTTTTACTTCGTATGGTTATTGCTAATGAAAATACAAGTTGAACGACCTACTATGACCTTCAGATAACATTGACTTCAGAATTTAAGTTCGATTAACAAAAGTGTCTTATCGAAAGAAAATAGGGTTCGGAATTTTTTATATTTCAATATGTAGTAGACGAAATACCGATTAACTTTCATCAGAAAGATTTTTCTATCAAACTATCGAAAGTGCCTAAAAAATGGTAATGACAGTTACGTGCCACAGCCTGCATAATTAAACATGAAACTTACCATAGAGAACTTGTTTAATAAGGAAAGTATTTAACTTTTTCCTTTAGCTGCAAATGATTTCCAAGGTTATTGTACTTGATTTACATAGCTGCAAATATTTCCAACAAGGAAGGAAAATACAAGTGATTTCCTATAAATATTTTCTGTAAAAGTTTTCTATAAATATTAGGACCAATACTAATTAACGTTTACCTACGTACCTTAATACCAATCTTGAATAGCAACCAGGAAGATTAAATGACCTCATCGTTCGTAGAAATACGATTTTATTGCAACATCAAAAGCATATTGCCGATTAGGGGACAGGACAATTTTCAAACTGCTGTCCTTTTATTAAACACGCGTACCTGAAAGCTTATTGTTAGCGCGAAAAGGATAACGGGTCTCCGAATTATGACTTACAAGGTACTTACCTGAATTATGACGATGCGAGGTATACGCGAGACTACTTTTCTACCAATTTAAAAAATAATTTTCGCTATCTTCTTTATTTCGAAATGCCTTATTGTCAGAGTCGCGACAGGCTATAATTTGTCCTCGATGCCATGAACCGTGGATGTTTGCATATTATAGAGATTTCAATTTTCGACATATGGTATACATCGAGTAAACAATTAACCAAAGACTGAAAATGTAATCTTGTATTAAATATTTCGATATCTAAATTCAGGAACAATTCAATAGACGAAATTGCGCTGTATCCCCATCAATTACGAGAAGTAACTTTAATAATGAACATTACATTTAGCTTGGTATTGTGCTTAATATAAATATAAACCAAGAATCTCCTTTTTTATTACCATTTTGAAAACGACGAATATTTTACCTGCCAATTGATTACTCAATTACTCGTTGACCTTATACGAGGCTTAAAAGAACATTACAAATAGTACCTTTGAACGCTTCTCTACGTGGAACCGTTGATTTATTTGAGCAGGAAGATTTTACTAAGAAACGTACAATGTTTATTGTCGAAGGGTATAGAAATAGTCCTAGTGGATAAGGCGACCTAACGGTTAAAATAGATAATTATATTCTATAGGACAGGGCTGCCCGTGTCATTTGTGGAAAATGACCTGCTCTGTTGCCTAGAACATTTGAAAGTATATTTTAATATGTACGGAATATTTGAACCGACAAATTACGTTTATTCCATACAATTTTACGAAACTTTTCTTGGCGTTAAACATTTATTTAATTTACAGTGTAAATTACCTTTTTCTCCTTAAGCGATCAAATCAATGCACATCATGTAATCGATTAAAACTTAAAAAAAGGAAAGATTGAAATACAGAATTCGTTTAGTGATCTTCCACGTGCGTTATGTAATACTTTACCATTATGACCGAGTATCACATATTCTTTATCCGAAGAGCAAATTGTTTACAGCTAAGCTAACGTTGTTTATCATGATTCATTCGAAAATGCATCCTAATTAAATGTAAAATATTTTCGTCGAATAAAAAATCAGCTCTAAATTGATATCTTCGTGTTTCACGTGGGTTTTATCCAATTCTCCTCCTCAAATGTTGAATTAACTTATTTAAATTAGCAAGCATTCGTTATTGTTGGAATTAATACAATTCTCTCCGCTTTTCCAGTAGATACTGCTGATTTGTATCGTCTTCCTTCAATTAACACCATGGTTTACGTTTACACCAACAAGCTGTACTATCGGCAAGTCTGCCACCGATGGGCGAATGTTTATCAGTGCTCATCGAAGACAATGATCTTTTGCATAACAGCAGTTGCGTTAATATGCCACAAATTCGGTGGAAATACGCGCAACAATTCAAATAAGAGCATTCTTTTTCTTTTTTTTTTTTTAAAGTATGACGAAACTCGTTCGTGACGTCGTCGTGGAAACAAATTGTATAAATAAAAATCACTGACTGATTAAATACATACGGAGACATACACATATACCATTCGGTACTTTTACGAATCTGGTCAACCTGGTACAAAATGCGACGTGGTACAAGGAAAACGTCAGGAATTCTATGGCCGATACACAAATTTACGGTATAATCTGTAGACCGCAGTATTACGTAAAATGCTGGCATATTGTTGAAAATTAAGGAAGTCGCGTTCTACGATGTCAAATAGCAGTTGCACAGAATAACACACGACAATAGAATACAAATTTGCGTTTACGTTTGATCATTTCTGTAAAACGTTCGTAAATAAATAATATTACTGATTCTATCGAACAAAGCTTATTTTATGCATTCTTCTACATCTCATTGAGTTATTTTAACGAAAACTCAACCGTGTAATTGAAATTTAGTTGCAACAGCGCAAACATAATAGCATAACAGATTGATTTTTATAACTTCATTTCCACTTAATTTACCAATTATCCGTTATAAGTGCAATTTAATCATAGCAGCACGAGGCTAATTTAAAATGGCGAATTTTAAGTTAAAAATATTTAATAATCTCTCTGATGCTCCGTGTAACGTAGCAAAATGGTAACCAGTAAACCTGTAAGGGTGGCGCAGTCCAGTCCCTAAATTTTGGTGTTCTGTCCTGTTATCCCATGGAAGGGATGTACCTGGGTTCCCCACTTACTCTCACCTGCCGACCATTTAAATAGGCATGCTGGATAACCGATGTCATCAGTTACTTCTTCGGCAGTTTAGGATACGTGCCGTGTCAGAAAGTAATTTTTGTGGGTCTATAGCTTTCAAAGTCCGCTTTGTTTTTGTGCACCTCCTGAAAGATGTCCTGAAGAAAAACGTCTCAAATATCGCGTTAGTTGGTGTGTGTCATCAATTTCTTCGTTGAAACCGCAGAATGTTGAAGCAGTATTACACGAAGATTTTCCCACGTGAGTGAAACATATATATCTTTCCGTTCCATTTGTTTATTTGCCTTTCAACTTTAGTCTTGTGAAACGGGTGAATATTTCTACCGTATCAGTAGCATTCTCCATTTTATGCCTTGCATAGATTCTTAATGAAATAGTATAAATTGTTAGGCTGTTATCGAACGCTTGGTACCAAACTGCCGCTGAGTTTCAACACATGTCGAAATTCGTACGTCGGTGTTTAGTATAGCTCTACTCTTGTCGGCATAGTTTTCGCATCATACCCGTTATTTAACCTTGTTACAGGATGATCACTTAGATTGCTTAGTTAATTTTCCTTCAAGCAGTGTCCGTTGTCCGTTGTAATCATTTCGCATCGTCCCTATTTGAATTTGAAGTTCTCTTTTCAGTGTCCAATATCGTTAGAGCTCAGTAGCATGAGGTTGAAAATAAATTGTGTATTCTTTTATTTTGTCTTCTTTTTAATGTCGTAGTAAATGCTGTTTGTGCATAGAAATCGATTGGCAAGTCGGTTCAAGTGTCTGAAGGAAAACTTTTCAGTGGAATAGTACATGAAACAGGAATAGGATCTGTAATCGGAGCAGTATCAATTTTGTAAATAACAGCATATGGTAACGATAGTTTGTAAATACAGCATAGAATGCTTGGAAAGCGGTCGAGAACTTTCTTTTAAAGACGCGTGATATTTCTGTAAGTAGAAGTAACAAGTATTGTAGGACAATTCTTAATAATTGCACAGTTTTATATTTATTCCGTGTGCAGGAATTTAATTAATTGTAGTTTCATTTTTTAAATATTTGTTTCATGGCATTTCATATTAAAAATTCAATATTTCAAATTAAAATTTCTGTTTCAAATTGATTTCTGCTGAAAGTTTATAGATAGATTTAAAATAGAGTGCATAAATGAATAAGAGTTAAGTTCAAAGAAAATAGGTTTAATTAAAAATAGGAAAACAAACGATGATGTCGTTGATAAATATTGTGAAGTCATGGTTGGCATGGTAATCTGTCAAATCTTCCTTATTATTCACTGGTCAGTCAGTTGATCGTTAACACGTTTCTTTTAATTATACTCTTCGACGCCTGATGTTCATCCTTAGATCTATCCAGGAACGCCTGTCTGGTGTTCCCCAGTTTTTCACTAGTCACGATTCTATACTTTGGAAATATCTAAGTGAGTGAAAATTTGCCAGCATGATTAGTTGAATTGAAATTTTGATATTCAGTTCGGTTATTACAGCCATAATAAACATGTTAATAGAAATCATTTTTTAAAAGGAGATAAGAGAAATAATAAGCATAGTGCCAGATAGAACAAAAAGACTACGAACTTACCATCACCGATTTCATATTTTTTTACAGAATGGATTCCAAGTCGAGTTTTAATTTGCGTGATGATGTTCACGGCCTGTTGGACCAGTTATATGTGCCGTCTCCAAATGCCGATCCTCGTTGTGCCAATGATCAAAGGCGTAGCAAGTAATGGTACGGCAGGCATCTGTAGATCTGAGGTATCCCGAGTTCGTCGTGCGATCTCCTGGTTGGATCCCGGTGCCTACCTGGAAGACTATATCTTGTCAGAGAGGATTGAAGCTGCTGAAGCTGCAGTGAATCCGAAGATGCACAATATTCGGGTACGCAGGGACGATACGTCAACTCGACCACCAGGCCTGCAGCTATTCAATGGTCTACCTTTTGACTGGACGCCTGACATACGTGGCCAATTGATCGCTGCATATAGTTATGGAAATGTTCCCGGCAATTTCATAGGAGGCCTAATGACCATTAAATGGGGAGCTAAGAACGCGATTCTCTGGACATCTATAGTAGCTGCTGCAGTGTCACTGATGAGCCCGGTCTTTGCGCAAATTCATTGGAGCATTCTTCTAATTTCTAGAATAGTCATCGGCATAACTGGTGGAGTAACTTTTCCAGCGTGTCACAATTTAGTGGCACGATGGTCCCCGCCAAGCGAGAAGGCTCGTTTCGTTTGGTCTTTGCTTGGTGGTACGTTCGGTACCATTTTAACTTATCCTATGGTTGCCGGAATCGCAGAAAGCATGACTTGGGAAAGCGGATGGTACATTCCGTCGTTGCTAATGTTCGTTTGGATATTCTTCTGGGCTATTTTAACTTATGATTCGCCTGAAGAGCATCCTGGTATCACAGACGAAGAAAAGGAATACATTCTATCGTGAGTGCAGAAGTGAAGTAATTCAGCCTAAAACGTATTCTAATGATAGAAGTTTTCTTCGCTTCTTAATTGCAAGCGAATTGAATTATGATTAAAATCTTTCTATGCAAATCGTTCTATGTACTTTCTAGATCTCAGGCAGGCACCGTAACAAGCAAGAAACCTTCGTTGAAAGACACACCAATCAAGGCGATATTTACTTCAATACCGTTCATCAGCTTAGTATGCTGTCACTTCGGGAATCTATTTCTTCTGTTCTTCTATCAGAATTCGATGATGCTTTATCTTACAAAAGCTTTAGGATTCGAATTGACAAAAGGAGGCATCGCTGCTGGTTTACCTTGGGCTTGTAGAATGCTCTTTGGGTTCTTTTTCAGCTGGGCCGGTGATACGCTACAGCAGAGAGAAATGTTCCCTATTACTGTTATCCGAAAAGGCGCTACAGTGTTCTGTAAGTACTCTAATATAAATTTTTATCGGTGAAAACTGTAGCTTTCTTATTTATTGCAGCTCATTTAGTTCCTGGTATCTTCCTTATTCTGGTCGGTTATGTTGGATGCAGATTTATTCTTGCAAATATTTTTCTCGTGCTGGCGTTGGGTTTTAATGGGGCAGCGAGTATCTCAAATCTGTCCAACAATCAGGATCTCTCGCCAAATTTCGCTGGCTTTATGTACGGTATTATGAATACAATCGGTTGTACTTCCGGCATAATTATTTCTCCTATGGTCGAGGAAATAGCTGGAAAATATGGAGTAAGTAGTTTTCTATGTAATTTGCTGTGGCTTTGTATTTCCTGCTAGCTTTGCTTTTGTGTCCATTTATTGCATTCTTGCAGAAGAAAACATTTTTGTGGGAAAACGTACCTCGAATTATTTGCATGAATTATATAATTTTTTGTTCGTGTGTCCATCATTGCAATAGAATGATGGATATCTTGTTACAACCAAGTTGTGCACGTAAAGGTGCTCTTGGCATATTCGAGACCTCAGTCCAGCCTTGTACTCTGTTGCGTAACTCATAGTACGGGCAGTACTGGGAAATCGTGTGTGCGGTACTTGCGAAATGAAATGCTTTAACAATACACAAAATTTCACTCTGGGCGAATTGGAATCTCACTGGTCATTCTAAAATATACTCTATTTTCATATCCTGCTTTTACAAGTCTATTTCCTGCCGTGTAAATATATTCGAAAAAATAGAACGAATATATTATACAATTGAACTATGTATTCTATAATTTTCGCATCACACAGATGCATAAAGTACTAATTAATGTGTCAATATCGGTAAGACATACGACATGAGAAATCGCATAAATCAAACAGCAGGAGACTTCGCTAAGCTAATCCTACTCACACCTATCCAGAATCTTGTGGTGATGACGACTCGTGGGTACTACTCGTCTCTATATCATCAAATTTATAGTACGAGAAGTACCTACAAGACGCATTATCAGATGGTCCACCCGCAACGCAGTAATACGTATCTATCACTCATTGTTTACGTTATTCTTAACAGAAATATGCACATATGTGGGTATCTTAGATTCACGTACAATATCTATTACGTATTAATTAATGCTAATGCTTGTATGTTATGTTTTTATCAATAGTGATGAACTTATTATAATTTTACTTTGTAATGAATTTTTTAATCAGTTAATATATCGTTATTTTTCTTCTAGAATCCTATCGACAGGTGGCAAACGTTATTTTGGATTGGTTCAGCGGTATGCATATTTTGCATGATCATTTTTCTATTTGGAGGAAGTGGAAACATCCAAAGTTGGAATGAAATTCCGAAGACTGGAGATGATGCAGAAGGCGGAAGAAAGTGATTGTTTTTGAAACTTTTATTAACGTTAGACATTTTTGTGGCGCGAAGGTGATTCAGAACAAGCATTAGACTAAGAAATTACAAGTTACACGTTAAACTTTCTTTGTAGTAGGAACTACGATCGCGTTTTATATCTTTGACACATAGATAGATAAACTAAATTGTTATGAGCCGAAGAATATTGTAAATATTTTATAAATTTCTTAACACGAACATGTTGTAATAGATACAATTATAGTGCAGGATTTTATCAGGATCTCATACGATAAATTTTGTATACCAAATGAAATTCATAATATTTTACACAATTTAGAATGTTATAAGAAGTGTAGTTGAATGTTGGTAATTAAATATATTTTGAACCAAAATAATAACTCGTCTTATTATTTACTTTTGCTATCCTATAAAAGTAATTAGTAAAAAGTTTCATGTGTCAGTATTGAAAATAATTGTTTACGCATAAAAAATAAAGTATTTATGTATGAAATTCATATTCTGCATGCAAAATTTAACTATCTCTTTCCAATCAATTCATTATCTGGTATAAGAATCATGAAAGTTATAAAGCGTATGTTGTACATTGACTAAATGGAACGTTACGCGATTGGGTACATTCAGTTATCATATCGCAGAATGTTATAGAATTAGTTTTTTGTTTGATATAAAATTTAAAAGAAATTAAAAAAGTATTGCAAAATAAACGCAGCACGAAGAAGAAACTTTAATTTTATTTTGTAAGAACTCATTAGGTTACTACACGTTTATCATCACAAATACTTTATTTGAAGTTACTAATTTCTTTGATTTCACTTACTAATTGTCCATGTTAATTCATAATAATTGTTTTCGGTGATCTGTCTTTTAGTAAAATACATGGTTGTTCTCTATGTAAAAGAAGATACGCGAATTAATTTTTTTGCGAATTTGATAAGCTCCAACTGCGATAAAGCAACAATCTTTGTGCACATTTCATTCCAACCAAACTGGCATATTCTTTAATCTCATCTTCTTCTTCTTGCGTGATAGTTTGGTGGGCCTTCCTTTTATAGATTTCATATGGCATTGCAATTTGCCGATGTAAAACTAATACCTTAAAAGAAATAAAATTTGTTAAAATAAACGAAGATTCCTTATTTGAAATAAGAAAAAAATTTCGGTTATTACCTTACGAATATCAACTATACCGTCTTCATCAATAGCATCAATGTCATCATTCAATCTGCTATATTTTTCCTTATCTAATTTTAATAAACATGGTTCTATATCAAACCACGAATAAGTTTCAGGGCATAATAATTTTGACGGCCTCATTCGTGCTTTATATCGCATTTTAGGGCATGAATGTATATAAAATCCCATATAGTAATATTTTAGGTCTTTTGCTACTTTATTTAGTTGTCTTGTTAAATAAATTTCTCGAAGAGAACTAAACGAAGTACAAAAGAGCAATGATTTACTGAAGATAATATAGATATGAAATCAAAAGTTTGTACCAACCTAAACGTTCCAAGCGAGAGATGAGAATAAGCCGGATCGTAAAAAAAATAAACACTCGAAATACAAGACGGTAAAATGTCTATCACTCCAACTGCAATTAATTCATTATCTAACCAATATTGCTCATGAAAAGAGCCATATCCACTTGGAGGTCCGTCATCTGGTGTCCATGGCTTCAAAATTATAAACTCCTTATTTGTATATATTCTTTATTGAAAGTAATGAAATTTTTTAATGGAAAGTAAGCAGTATTAAATCAAAAACAATTATAGCAATGTCATACATAATTTTTTCTAGATATTTTAATATATTAATTAACAGTATATTAATTAACAAGAAGTGATAAAAATATCATTTCTTATATCATACAAAAAATATATTTTATGAAATCAAATTGATCACACATGAATTTAAAATATACCTGTAAAGAGCTTTTTACAAGAAAGTTTGAGAATGATTCATCATCTAACTCCTCTTCTGATTCACCATGAATAGTCATTTGATATTTTTTAAAAAGATTCGCACTTACTTTAAGTGTTTTAATAAACTCATCCGACATTGTTCTCACCAATTTCATCTGATGAATTTAAATAAATAAATTATGTATAACAAACACGATGTGTAACATACATATGCACACTAAGAAGGTCCACTATGCTCCAATTAAGTATTATTAGAATTATTTATTTTTAATATGGTGTTTTATACATATATTATTTAATTAGTATCCAATAATGATTAACATCCAATAACCATTTAATATAATGATAATTATGTATGATATTATATAGATGCAATGAAGAGATTGTAACAATCTCTATTTAACAAATGAAACTTTAAAATGGTGATCAGCAGAAATTCATAGAAATTGTAAAATTACCTGTAAAGGTGATTTCACAAGAAATCTTGTATATCGTTCCTCTGTAACCTTTTCTGCTAGAACTCCATTTATTGTTGTTTGATATTTTTTATACACTTCGTAAGACTGTTTTGAGGTATTTATATATCCAGAGCTCATTGGTGAAGTTCTAACTAGTTTCAGCTAGTAAAAGTCATAAGTTTTACATAACTTTATGAAAATAATAACTAAATGAAACTATAATCAAAATATAGTAATTGAACTAAATAGTTACAAAATAATAAAATGACATTTAATAATTTTTTTAATATTTATACATACTTTTTAAATAAATTGGAGAAAAGAGGACCAACTTTTATAAAAATGCACGCAACATTTAATAAGTGAGTGTGCAACCTACCTCCAATCTATTGGTTGCATTACAGGCTTTATCAAATATTTCCTCTAAACCTTTAGCTTGATTCTCCTGCTTATTTTCCTTGAAAATAGCTTCTATTTCTTCTTGAGATTTTCCTTGTTCCTTTAATTTATTTTGCTTTCGTTGTTTACGTAAGAATTTTGCTTTCATACAAGGTGTTCGAGTAGTATCCATTTCTACTGATTGTAAGCTCTGTGGTGTACCATGGGAATCATCATCATGACATGATACAATGGGTACATTTTCAGAATTGTTTTGTTTTATTTCTAAATTACACTTTTTTTCCCCTTTATCTAATGCATTAGGATGTAACCTTGCATTAATTTCATCATCAATAAATTTTACATTCATATCAAACATACTTTTTTTTGCTTTTGAAGAATGTTTGCTGTGATTAGGAATTTTTTGAATTTCTATAATAAAATGATTCATAAATTTTATAGAAATATTCAATTTTTAATTAAAACTTTTAATATCTATACCTTCTGTATCACGATAATCATCGTCATATGCTTCCATAGTATCATTTTTACGCAATTCATTTTTTAAAAATTTTGTCATTCTTTTCATCATCTTTTTTTGTGATTTAGAAATTTTGAAATTTAATGCTTCGCATCTATCATAAATATTTAGATATATAAACAGTTTAAAATAATTTTTTCATATGATCAAATTTTTAAAATACTTAAAAATTATTAATCTTACTTTATTGTATACATTGGACAACATGTTTGATCCATAATAGATTTGTAACAATAAGAACCACATCTTCTCCATCCTCTATCCATTAAAGCTTGATAATCTTGGACATTCAATATATGTGTGCTCATACCTAAAATGTATCATAGTTCAGAAATTTCGAATACCGTTTGACACTGGTATCTCAATATATGAAACTTAGCATGACAAGAATAAAAATTATACATATATTAAACTGTCACGGCTACTATTATACATAACCTATTGATAAAAGTATGAAATTTTATGTCCACTAGTAAAATAGCGTAAATTAAAGTTAATAACGCTCCAATACTTGCCATGACTAAAATTTGTGTTTGGGCTTTTACAATAACCACATTTGTATTTGTCTTGTTCACCATAATATTCGACAATACTGTACGAGTGTCTCGCCATTTTTTTACTGTTTATTTATTCGTTTTATTATTGCATTGATTATGATAGCTTAATTATCAACAAAGGTCATATAACTCTCCGAATTATTTGTTATTCGATATAAATTTCTATATTTATAACACTGACAACACCATCGTGTATTTACAAATTCAATCTACTAGACAGGAAATGACATTGCCACTGCCATCTTCCTTATTTTTGAATATTGCTATTTAAACAAAGTTAAGATTAAATATTTTCATTATTTGCATCTTTTGTTTGAAGGTCTTTCAATAGCGAATTATTTAAATTATAAATTGTATAATTTTATTTAATAGAAATATTGATAGGAACTAGATTTAAATTTTATTATAAGAATAAAAGTATGAAAGTGGTCTATAAGTATAAAAATGCACCAAAAATTTAGAATAAATATTACACATACAATATTGTCTAAAGTAGTTATAAATATAATAAAATAAAGTGCAAAAATTAATAATTTTTTGTGTAAATAATTGAAAAACCTACAATGTCCATATTATAAATTCGAAAATGATATTTTATATATTATAATTATTATTTCTAATAAATTAATAAATAATTACTGTATAACTGTTATCAATTAAAGTACAATGATACACCAGTAAAAATATAAAAATATCATATTGATTCTTAAAATTAATTAGCAATTATAATATTTTTTAATTATCATAATAATTTTAAATGATACAATGCATTTACGTTTTGCCATTTTCATGAATGAAGCTACTCCTGTTTTACAGCAACAGGCGTCTCTTACTACACAGTGTGAAACATCGATCTATTCCTTCGGGATACCCCCTTCTTACTGCTAGTTACAGTTTCTACCTACAGGGTAGTATCAACAATCCGAAATACCTGTTCTAACATAAGTTTATATTACTTTGCTTGTGAGTCATATATTACATACAACACATTTATTAGGTACCTAAAATTTATTATTTTACTAATTTCTCAAAATTCAGTAAAAATGAATTTTAATATTCTGAACTTTTAATCTCTATTTTAGAATGAATCAGATTATCCTACCTTCGACAGAACAAGCAGAGATTTCCGCATTACCGAGTAGTCAAGAATGTACATAATGATAGCCTAGAGTTTAATAAAATCGCGATAAAAATATCAATAATTGCTCATACGAAGAATTAATATTCAGTGATTTAATGCGCAGTCTGTTATCACCGATAAAGTAGATATAGTAGCAATTTAGCTGTATGATTATTATCTGCAGATTATTATTTTGATCCTGGACTTGCGTTTGTACAACGTCCCTGGATACATCCATGCTCCCCTACCACGAATCATTTCCTCACGCCGCGTATGCCCCCCACTAAGTTTTCGAAGCACGGGGATTCGTCGTTTCCAGGATCAACGGCTGACGTCAATGGAAACCAACCTTCGGGTCGAGTACGTTGAATTATATTATTTCACAGAACTTACCCTGTAATTACAATGACGTTTCGGTTCTTTTTCGTTGAGATGTATTCTCCATTTGATAGTCAAGTTCCGAATGAATTTAGGAAAATTAACTTTTCTATTCTCAAGAAAATGTTCGAAACAAGTTCGAGAAAAGAGTATTTTGCACTGCAGTACTCGAGGGTGTGGCGTTAATTTTTCTCGATACTTCAATAAAAGTTGACGATTATCGCATGCTTTCTCCTTTTTTACTTTCCGTATTTTGCGAAACTCGTCTTCGAACGAAATACAATACAGGAATATTTCTTAGTGCTTATTAAACGTTAAGTAAACATTTGTATGTGATAAGAATAGCTATCTTTAGTTTCTTCAATTACGACTGAAAGAAAATTGAACATTAATATATCTCCTTGTCATTGTTGTGAAATAAATGTTTCTATTAGAAATACCCACATTTAATTTGCAAGAAATATGATGCAGCGAGATACGCTTGTTTTTGTGCAACTACTTCAATTCGCGCAAGCGTGCAACCAATTCTTTGGAAATAGGTCAATTACTGAGGCACGTAGTGCGTTGGGATATGTCGTATCTCAAGTAAACACTTCACTAAAGAGCAGCTGTTTCCTAGAATTCGTCGGCTCCCGTCGGAGAGGTATATCTAATTTTTGTTGCTGTTACCATTTTTTACCTCTGTTTCATTTTACTCTGTTTCCTTAAATAACAAAAAACAAACGAATTAAAAAGAATACAGAAAATTTAACGAAAATAATTTAATTTAAATGACTTCCCAATTTCTTCCAGCTTAAGAAGCAATTTCTTCCCTCTCGTCGAACATGTCAAATCCGTGATTATTTACGAAGGGGTTACTCCTTGATAGGATAAATAAAATATGGAATGATTTCCATATTTATGTCGTGATCGTCACGAAGATCTTCGTCGACGATAAATATTTTGCTGTAAGAACATACAGACGTCAGCATAGCAACAAGCAGAAGAAAAGGAAATTTCGCACTTCGCTTGATCTCTCTGTCCTGTTCCTCCATCCTCCTTCTTTTTCTCATACACGGTGGAAAATATGCGTGGGCGTTGGATACTCGTGGGCGTTATACGACGGCGTAGGCGTTTGGCCTGTTGCGGGGGTTGGAGAAAAGTGGCCGGGGACTGAATACGGAAAACGGTGCTACAATTCCTTCTGTACAACCCACCACCTTGCCGTTAGTGTTCTAGACCTGGAAGAAAATACGATTTGCAATGAGAACCGGGAGGAAACGATCACAGTACCATTGAGAAAGTATTACTTCTTCAAAACGGCTTAATGAATTGCAACCACGTCAGTGACTTTAAAAGTACCTGTTTTAATTCTGGAAGATTATGATTTTTTCTCTATTTTCACAATATTAATTAAATATTACAAAATGATTGGAATTCAAAATTAATCATAAATTATTGATAAATAATTAAGTAAAATTAATGGAGAATATTGAGAAATTAATCGAGAATAAAATATATATGGTCTTTCTTATAAACTATTATAAAAATCAAGTGAAATTCCGTGAAGGACATAACTTGATTGAAATATGAGAAAAATACAATTTAATTAGTCGGTGTTTCTTAGAATTCACTATTCACCGTTAGATTGATTACGACAAAAGAAATAAGGTATCCAAAGCTTATGAAAGGACCTTGAAGGACTAATTTCTGTTCTTTAGAATTTTCGCAGCTTCTTAGAAGGAAACATGGAAAATACTTCGGTATCGTAAAACAATTTTTTGGATAAGCTTTCTCCAAATTTGGATGAAATTATGTGGCGCCAAATTCAATAAATAGAACAATAGAAAGACCAGAAGAAGAAATAATTACTCAGGAGTTCCTACTCTTTAAAAGATGAATACTTAAAACAATAAGGGGCCAAGATGCGACATAAGAGAAGATTTCAAAGATAGCCTGAGGATCTGCTCAGGTCATCGCGTGGGCAGATGTATTTCGTAGCACAATAGGGGTGTGTGTACATGTTCTGTGTAGAACATCCATATAGCCGTGAGTGTGTGTACGTCATATCACTTCGTAGAGACGCGGTAGGGGTTGCTTTCAGGGTAGGGGTGCTCGTTCACCAAGGTGGGGGTGGTTGATCGACCGTACCCTCTGCCAGTTTTCTAGTCGTCCTGTTCAGCTCCAACGTTCATTCTACTTCGGCCAGCCGAACTCGCTAGTTCTCTGCTGCATCCTTTGAAGAATCACTCTTATAAAAAGGAGTCGAAGACTGATCCGAAACCTAGAACGAAGAGAATAGTCCACATTAAGAAAGGTGAAAGAATATCTCTTTTAATAATTATAATTTTCCTTTTCAAGTACGAATAATCCTGCTTGAACAAAATTCTAATTATAATGGTTATCCTTCGATCGATTTAATTGACCAACTTTCGTGAGATAAAGACTCGCTAAAATTGCTCTGGTATAAATAGAAAGTAAGAATAGAGACTGGTCACGAAGATTTCTTATCAGCGATATAACTGTATTTCCTTGAGCTTTCGGTTCTAAAGATAGAAAATTAGTCTGGCTTTAAGTTTCAGTGAACATTTGTTCGACACGCGTACATGTTTTGTAGTTATTTGAAAATATACTCAAATAGCAATGCGTTCCGAATTTGTATTGCTTTCATATTTCAATGGTAAATCTTGAAACGGTTGTTAAAACATATTTTATCGGGGCAGGTAATATTGATGCCTTATGTGCGTCTGGATTTGTCAATGAAAGCACAGTGAATGAAATGTATTTTTAATTGCGAGTTGCATAGACGCGTATACAAACGCGATAAATGACTATAGTATTTCTAGACGCAACAAGTGTGTGATTTCTGGGTCTACTATATCCGGTTCAGCTTTATGTCCTGGCCAGCTTTAATTGCTTAATGCTATCACTAGTGTCGAATCATGAACTTTTATATATATTTATATGTACTAAGCTCTGCGAATAGTTATTACTAGCTATACATATATGTAATATTTTTTAAATGAATGTTTCAAAATGAAAAGGAATTAAATAGAAAAATAATGTAAACGAGCGAATTAAATCTTTCACGTTATTTTCGTATTAATATGAAATAATATTAATCATGGGTATGTAATTAAAACATCTCTTTGAACTCTGACATTTCGAACTAATGGAATGTCCATTACGAACAGTCGATTATGAGCTCGAAGCCACCACCGCCTCTGTTGAGATTTAGTTAATTGCATGTCTAATTAGCTGCAACCCCCTTGCATCGAGGTAAGCCAATTGCGTGTATGTTGCAGTGTAGTTGGAATTAAATTATTAACATTGTCAAGACCACAGAATTTCCAACGTCTAATGTTTCCCTTTCGTGTAACGTATTAATAAATGACAAGCTACAATTAATTTCACTTCACGCAAAATAATCCTACTATTTATGTATTATAAAGTGCAAACTAAATTCCTTAGTTAGTCCAGACTTGCTAACAGTCCTTCAAGAGAAGGATTTATCATCCGTTTGAGTTTAGATTTTCACAAAGTGGTAAAAACATTTACAATCTCTTATGGAACTTCCGTCATATATGCCCGTTAATTTTTTACATGCTATGGAAATAGATTCCTGACATTTCGCATTATGTGACATTTAAGCTTCTTTCGTAGTGACCTGCTATCTTCGTTTACCCGCACTTGCGAGGAGAGTGTAAACTTCGACCTGTACACAGAGGGAACACATTATAGCAACCATATCCTTCGAACAGCACTTTTCATCAATTTCACATTTAATCAAAGAGTCAGGAAACTTTTATGCATAATTAATAAAAAGATCTTTACCCTTATCCTCCTAATAAATCCCACAGATTTCTTAATCGGGATTTAAATGGGCAATGTAAGAATTAATTTTTTCAGATGACGTATGCCTGGATATGCTTATTAACTTTATGCTCCCTCCTGGTAATATCCCAATCTTTGCCAACGAATCTGGCAGAAGACACAAAAAAGACTGAACAAACGATGAGACCAAAACGTAAGGCATATTGTCTTCTTCTAAAATAAAATAAGATCAATAACTTACATAGGAACATGTTTTGTTTTTAGCTAAACGAGCACAGGAAATGATAATGTTTGGGAACCAACAGAATCGTCAAGGAGAGAACAGTCCGAGCGCATCTTACTCCTCAACTGCAGAAAAGAGTAAATATTTAAATATTATACAAATAATGTAATTTTTAATATTCTGATTTATAATGATTTTCTTAATCTTTAAGGAACTCTAGCTTCATCAGGACTAGGCGGACTAAAAGCAGCCCTTGCCGAAGAAGAGAAGCCTTCTCATTCTAATGCACCTAACAATGCTCTCTACGATCGTGATTCCTTTTCTCCATATGATAAGAATTACGAGTAAGTATCCTTCAAAATATGCTACCTTTATAAATTTAACATCATAAGCAAGTACTAAGTGGTCTCATCCGTTTCTGTTCCTGTTTTTGTTCCAGTTATGGAAAGGTCTTGGTGAATAAATTGGGGTACGAGATGCCTCAAGTATGGGATGTTCCATCATATCCTCAATACTATTTCAACGAAGATCGTCGGAAGAGGTCTGAGAAATCAGTGGTTACTGGATCAACCACCATGAAACCATCAACCACTTTGTTCCAGTCCCCAACATCTACTCAGCAATCTGTGCAGGCACAAGTGAAGAGAAGGTGAGTCAAATTTTGTCACATTGCATGCTTAAAATTATTTCAAAAATGTAGAAAAATTTGGAAGCATTCATCAGGCAAATTCAATTTGATTCGTTATTTACCACTTTACGTAGGCAAGAATTTTCTCAAGTTATAAATGCTGTTTATGAGACAGTTCGCATCATGTTGCTTTTATTGTCTGATGAATGCGTTCCATGGAGTCGAGTTTAGGGTGTGTTTGAGCGAATTCACCTGTGGAACAGACTGCCTTGAGCAGGGTGAATCGACTCGGTAACCCGTCTGTAATTCCCACCCCTGTGAAAGCTCGCCCTTCCCGCCTTCTTGCTCGGGACATCCCTCTTTTTCTTCGACGTTTCTTCTGAATGGGGATGAGAGGCTGGCGAGGGCGTTGCCCCCAGTAGAAACGGCGGTCGACTTGACGACCAAGTCGGTTCAATACGACTTGGAGAAGCTGTCGTTATCGAAGTTGATCAACGAAAAATATCGAGACGGTTCCCCTTGTTACTTTCGCCACGATAACTTCTAGACTCTGATGAAGAACTATACAAAAAAATAAAGCATCATTAAAAAATGCAATATGACATTTTTCTTTTTTTTTTTTTTTTTTTTTTATTTAACAACAGAGTATATACACATTCGATGGCATAGGGGACCTCTAGATGTTCCGATTTAAATCGAAAGTCGATAGTTCTGTAACGAAGGCTATCGATGGTATTTATAGTGTTCCACGTTTACGTAGAATCGTCATCATTAAGTAAATGACGTAGACGATAACGTTCTGCGATACGTCACAGCATGATCAATTACTTTGAAGTTCCTTACGTCAAACTTTTATTTTTACGCGCAAACGTAGCTACAAGTGTGCATTACCTGACCCGTAAATAAATGTCACAGTTCACTTTGCGCATATACACGCAAATACATTTACGATCTAGTTAATTTCCGTCATGTAAAAAAAGGGGAACTCATCAAGATTTAAAAAGTCGAGCTTCTAAAGACTGAGCGTGACTAAAATAATCGATCAAATCGATTTGTTTTACATTTTGACATGTAAGGTATTGTATCTTTGGCGATCAATTGGTTTACGCTAGCAAAATCGTCTTATTAATAATGATTACTAGATCTTCATTGACCCTAGTAATAAACTGGAAAAGCAAATAAAATAATCTCATAAAATAATTAAATTAACTAAAATCCGCTGTCTATAATCAAGATAATCAACAAATGGCTGTAAAAGGATACGGTATCAGCAAAAAGTTAAGTCCGAAAAAAATTGTACAAGTCCAACAAAGTGGTTGTGTCAGCGGAAAATTTTTCCAATAAACTGTTCTTGTTCACGTGGGCGTGTACGAGTTTTCGAATGCGTAGGTGGATGTGTGAACACGCGCAGAGATGAGCACACATATATACTAGGAGGGTTTGGTGCAGTCATCGAGACGTTCGATACTTGTGACGCAATAGGGTAGTTTTCCAAGGGGTGGGTCCACGAAAAGCTGAATGGAACCAGCCAGCAAAAGTAGGTCATGCTTGGCTATTACTTGACATATCGCCAGCCAATCAGCTGACTAGAATAGATTCCTAGTCAGCGTCGAAGTTTCCATGAGATGAATAATAATTTCGAACATGACCAGGAATTTATATTCAACTGGTAACACGCCTGTGTAATGGAGAAACTCGAAGAACAAAAATTTACATTCCGACGTTGTGGAACTCGAAACCAAAGTTATGTTCTTTGCTAATCATTAGCTTCCATGCCTTCGAATTTTCCTTTCTCTTTTCTAATAATTTCCTTCTTCACCTTTCATGAACCATCCACAATATTCAGATCCAGAATTTAAAAATTAGTCAGAATAAAGGATTCCCAGTGTTATAATTCCATTGATGCTTGTTCCTTTTCATTTAATATTCCGCTGTGCTCGAAGCAAATTCTGAAAGTGTATTCACGTTGTATACTTTTCCCCTTTTTCACTTGTCGTATGTGAATGTATCAACGAAGTAAATGGAAAAGCTGAATGAAACCACCTGACGAATCAGAACATTTTGGCATATGACCAACCAATCAGCTGATGGTATTAGTCTGTGCCGTCATATCGATCATCTGGAACAGAGCATGTACCAAGCATGCTCGGCGGACCTGACCTAGGACAACATCCTATCAGCGCAAACGCGTGCAATCTCCTCTTCGTATTGGTGCTTCAGTATCATACTTTTGCTCGCCGTCCTTTTCCATTCAAAATGTCTCGCATTCTTACACAGACTAATAATAATCGTATACGTACAATCGGGTCACGTGTAATAAATCCGCTTTAAACTTGATCTGATGCAAAATCGATACCGTCCAGAAATACCAAACTCAAATAACTGACAGAACATTTAAGTAATAAAATACAGTAAGAGCCTAAAGACTGATTAGCAATTCTTTTGTTGCTTCTCCCAGAAATACGTTAATTAATCGATAAAAATGGCAATTTTGATGGAAACTATTTGACTACATTTTCAGCGTTCCCATTTATCAAGAATCACGATTCAAGAGGGAATTAGATATCGACCCGGAGGACGTTTTAACTCTTCTCTCCCTATTGGAAAACTCACGTCACAAACGGTAACAATAATGCAAACAATGTAAATATTCAGAATCGTAATTCGCTCGAAATGTCTTCGTAGGAACTGGCATAAATATATGAACGAGGAATACGAGAACGTAGATAACGATGACAACCTTCTTGGAGAAGAAGATCCGCGAAACAGTAAGTTTAACGAGATATATTACAATCGAATGGTCATTGGTTAAATAGTACGCTTCATTTTACGAATTTTAATTCTGTAAAGTTATCCCCTGGATGGATTCTTCGGTGTACCCTCCTCGCCATTACAGTGTAGATACTTTGTCACCATCAGACATTGGAATCGTTCGTACCCATCCATCCAGCTATTACGAGCAATACGAAAACCAGTACGGGCAACAATACGATACAGCTCCTCAGTACAGCAACCCTCAGTATGGTCTAGTTTATCCTCAGCAGACCTACTATAATGCCCCCGAGAAGAGGTTTATGGTCTCCAGGAAACGCTCACAGGTAATGTGTTGAAGAAACCCTAAAAGTAATTCATTATAAACAAATTTCCTTATGAAAAGATTTCACTGATACCTTTATATCGAATAATATGTGAATTTGACTCACCTTATTTGAAATCATCTTGATATTTAATTCGTTTTACAGGCGTACGATCCTTATTCCGGAGCAGCTCAATTCCAAATAAGTCCCCAGTCGCGAGGATATCCGTATCAGCATCATCTAGTCTACTAGATTAATATCAACTCGTCGAGCAACAAGATTAACACGGAATTATCGAGAACGTACATGGAGAAAGAGAAAAATTCTATTAATGTAGCACGGGAAATAGGGTGACGAACTGACGTTTTCGGACTCACGTATACGCAAGGAAAACCAAACACAGATTTTGCGCTTTCTTGGCGAACATCTCCTCTCTGACGTCCTCTTCCTTTCGTTATTTTATCTTTGCTATGAATATAAGGGTACGTGTTCGAGAGGCAAACAAGAAAGACTACTTTTACTTTAAGAAATACGGTGCTCAGAAAGACTATTCACTATCTACAAGAGCCTGCTGAAGAGACAATAGCCCTCTTAACTAATGTCTTAATCGTCTGGTTAACATCGTTGGAACGGAAACCGGGAAGAAATTCGTGTATTTCTCTTTTTCTTTCTTCTTTTCGTTTTTGCCAACGTTTTCCAAGATCCTTCAAGAGTACAGAAGCGTCTTTGAATTCAGCGTACTCTTGCTTCTTTCTGCAGGAAGTTATATATACATATGAAGTTATATATGTACACAGTTTTAAGGCTATTCTCGCGCGCAAAACGAGACAGACACAGGCGAGTCGCGCGACGACTGAAATCGTTAAAAACGATCGTAGATACTTGAATCAAATGACTCTCAGGCTTGGTTCATAACTTTCTGACTGATTAAAAAGAACACAAGACGGCGAATAGCTTTTTCCATGAGTTAGCTCGTTGAAGATAGACGTAGTACACCACTCGATGATTAAACATAGTATCCACGAATGAGATGTAAAAGTAATCGGCATGAAACGAAATATGGGACAGTTGTCTAATTCGACAGCTGTAACTAGAGAACGATAGATTATTTCTCAAAACACGCGAATTTCGAAGGAAAAACGAGGCTGAAAGATGTAATTTTGTAACTTTATCATTCGTTTCGTGTCTATAAATGTACATATTTATGTATATGTATATATGATATATATTATATTGTATTAGCATTACAATTTAATATAATTAATTATATATGTAACATAATACAATATATATAATACATATACATGTACGTATAATATGTGGACAAGAGGTAGACAAAGTGGCCAGAGTTCAATCAGGCTTGCTCGTACCTCTATTATATGTATATCTCATCCGGTTAATTTAGCTTGCAAAGAGAAAAATGTTACACACACGCATACACGAAATGAAAGATACCAGAGCACGGTGTATATTGAGTACTGAAAATACCAGTTTGAATCGAATGATATCGTCGGTGTTGAGAGTTATAACAACATATCTTCTATTGGATTCACACTTTATATTCGACGTGCCGACATGATCGATAATCCTCAACCCCTTACTTTAAACGTGATCGTCAATTAATTTTTCTAGCCGTGTACAAATTGTATAATTGTAACGATTATTGTCAATGGAGCATTGATGAGTATATCGACGCATATCTCGATGATGTTCAATTCTATGGCTGACTAAATAACACTCGAAAATAAAAATTTCACGACTCGATTATGATCCTTCACGTTTATCAGCTCCAATCGGACGATAAACTTATTGGAACGCAGTTGTCAGTGTCTCATCGTGAGTGAACGAAGGCACTCGTAGATTCGATTGAAATTTAAAAGAAATCAGATTGTAATTATTAACGATAATAATTGTGAATTACTAAGATTCGTCGAGTGCGTGAAATTTTTCATTCTCGTCTTCTGTTGCGAGTGTAAAGTGTGAAGCACCATTATACCGATAATCCATCGTCTTACCATTGTGAGAAAAAATTGAAAAAAAAGACAAAAAGTTAAGGGAAAAAAAAAGAAAAAAAGAGAAAAACAAAAAGTACGTAAGTGTATGTATACAAATTACACCGAGTAACATCTAATGTTCTTCTCGATCGAACCAAACATGGCCTTCCATAGAGCAAATGTTTCGAGTAGACTGAATAATTTTTCCTTTTCGTTCCTTGTCGTTTGATCAGTATATGCTTGAAATGCGTATATAATAATATAATATATGATATTTTAACGGTAGAAGAGGGAAATCTAGTGAACGACTGACCGATCGATCGGACACGTAACGATCGGTACGAAAAAAAAAATCTTTTCTGACTCGATGCTATATATTTTTGACGATCGTTTAGCGTGTAATTAGAATTACGTAGACTAAGTAATACCAAGAGGGAAAGATTCAGTATTTATTACACATTAACATGTAATTAATGTTATAGATCATGAAAAGTAACGATTATTATGTATGATTAAAGGAATGTCGATCAATCGGGTTTGGATTTCATTGATACGATGCAGTGTTTCGCGATCGAACGAAGTGTTACTCGAAAAGCTAAACGTTTTATGCATATTTTACAACTACATCTTTCTCCTTGGGGACGAAGACCGATTATGTCGAAACTTTATTAGTCTGTAAAACATCCAAATTGCATTTGGATTACGATTATTGATTTTTGAAAAGTCAAAATTATTTAGAACGTGGCTGCTACCTTGTCAAATTGTAAACAGAAAGCACGAAGAAGGGAGAAGGAAGAGATTAAATCATACGATACTATATTCTCACCACGAATTAACCCTCAACCAGAATATTGTTTAAGGTAATAGCAACGAGTTGTTGAGCTGTCAATGAATGTCAAAACATCGGAAAGCTTGTTCCTTTTCGAAGTAGCCGAAAAAATGAAACGACAAAAAGACTTAACGTTGGTTAAAAATTCTAGTAAAGTATCGCTGTGAGATATCGTGTTGATAATTATTCCTAAATTTTTCTTTATATTTGAACTATTTTCAATACATTTTAAATAAAGTCAAGAGAATTTTCGAGATTTACTAAAACTTCTTGTTGTCAATTTTATGGAAATATATTGTAACATCGTGAATTGTAATATTAACATTTAAAGAAACAAGTATTCGTATTTTTACCTTGAAAAATTTATCGTAAATTAGAATATCGTGATCTACGAAGAAAAATAATAAGGATAAAATTCAATAAAATTGTAGCAGCACGTACTTGGAAAAACGTGAAATTCTATCAAAACCTTTTCAATGTTAACAGTATGCCACCGATTGCTAATCGACTTTGCGAATTACTATAACCGCATAAAACGAAACTGTGTGTCAACTATGTTACTTTAGAATGGATATTATATGCATATTATAACGTAAAATACATCATGTAAACGTTTGATTATATGTACGTGTTGTATCATTCGGCATCGTAAGTATTTTTCAAACTTATGGTGCTTTTGATTGAACGATAACATATTATTGCCATGAAACTAAACCACAAAAAAATAATAAATAATTATATTCTACTTATAATCATTCATTCTGGAATACTATTTATCTACCCTTCCTTTACCTTACAGAACGTTTCATTTTTGTATAATGAAATCTAATGAAATATGAGCCATTGGAAGAAATCGTTTCGGATGCGAACAACAATTAAAATTTGAGTCCCTGTATCTAAGATTACAACTTAATAAAAACAACTCGTACTAGTTTCTAATCAAGCAACCTGGCTATTTTGATACAATATTATGTTAACGAACAAAATTATCAGTGACACTAAATCAATAGCACATACATACTAATAAATATTTATTATAAAATATTATATTAATTCTGCTGTTTTCCTCGAGTCAATATAATACGAAATGAAGATTAATATTTTATAATCTATAATATTTAAAAGATTATAAACTCTCGAATCCATGAATAATTATATATTATTTACGAATATATATATGATATTATACATAACTTCTTTCCATTTTAATAATATGTTAGTAACAAAAATGCATTGAAAATTAAATCTGTCTTATGTTTTATCTATGATACTGTCAACCTTTAAATTTTCTATATCATTAAAATTTCTCTGTTATTAAGTAAAAATTATAATTAATGAAAAACAAATCATCACGTCGTATTCTTATAGTCGATCCTACAAATTGGCCAGAATCAATAAAAGATAACGCTACTTGGAAATTATTATTAGCGTGTACTCTGCGTCATGTACCTATCGCAAAAGAAGCACTCTCTCAAGTATAACAATTTTTAAGTTCCGATTATGATTAGTGAATTTTGTAATAGTGCTTTTAATGTTAATTTTGTAAACAATGTTGTTTAGGGTGCTGATATCAATTGCAGAAGATCCGATTATCTAACTCCTCTACACATTGCGATTCAACATGATGACGCTGAACTTATTGAGCTGCTTTGCAATCAACCATCTATTAACATCGAAGCAAAAACGATATATGGTTAGTTAAATTTCTTCTTAACCTTTCTTTCTAAAATTTACGTTATAATATATCCATATATTAATATATAGAGTATCGATAATTAAAAATAGACCAAAAATTATTATTTTTGAACAGGATTGACGTCCCTTCATAAGGCCGTTTTTCTTGGCTGCAAAAATGCGATTAGGAAATTACTTGAGACTAATATTACCATTAATTGCATAGATAATTTAGGAAGATATCCTTTGCATTATGCTGCTTTTCAAAAAGATATTGAAAGCGCCTCTCTATTGTTAACAAACGGCGCTCATGTGAATGTTTATGATATTTTTCATGAAAGTCCTTTGTACACCAGCGTTATACGAAGACCTTTCCTTCCCATGATTAAATTATTTTTATCCCATGGGTAAATAAATATAATTGATTTAAAATTTTCATATAATTAACGCAGTTGAACTTGCAGCGCTACTGTTTCATCCGCGCCACACCAAACTTCATTAAATTTACTTCTTGAAACTATTTTGTATACATGGAATATACCGGATACGCAAATACTTGACTTCCTATTTCAAAACAAAGCAGATGTAAATACAACAGATTTTATCGGTTTACGTACACCGTTGCATATAGCAGCCATGACAGGAAATTTAGAATTAGCCACGTTAGTAAATATATATACATATATTGAAATGTTTATTTCACATCTAACATCATGAATTAAATTTTAAATCAAACAGTTATCTTATTGAAAAGGGAGCGGATTTGAATCGAAAGAATAGAGCTGGTCAAACACCAATGGATGTAGCTTTAATGTATCGTAATTTAAAAATTGTGCAATTAATAGAGAACTCATTTTTAACGGAATTGAAAGTATGTACGTTAAACATCAAGGATAATTAATTTTATGAACAATTAAATTTATCTACATACATACTATTATGAAAACATAACCTTATTATAATACGGTTCATCTACATATGTATATTGTAATTGAAATTAAGCGAAGTGATTAAAATATAAAATAAATTCTGTATTACTTTCCCCTTCTTTCATAATTATTAAAAAGAATACATAAACGAAATATACGTTGTAAATGTACCCAAAGTATACATTTCACATGCATATATGCTCTAAGCATTTACGTTTATAAGCGTTGTGAAATTTGTTGATATAAAAGAAAAGATATCTTTTTCAATAAAAAGAACATCATAAATGAAAATATACATAAATAGGAAACACTAATTCGTAGTTTCTGTTACTAAATTCTAATTCTTTAATTTTTCCAAATCTACCAAACATAACTAGTAGCCTAACTTGCATAGTTTCTTATCTTATACATACGTAGTTTCGTACATGCTTTGATGTAGAAACAATTATGCACAAAGTGTGAATCTCCGTGTGTATTATACAATATACGAACACAAAAAAGCATAAAAAATATTTAAATAAATCAGTGCTTCGGTAAGAGATGAACGCGAAAGAGAGAGTTTGTTGGCTAGTGGGGATACGTGAACAAATTATGAATTTAGACATCTTAACACACATGAGTTTATCTATAACGTTTGCATCAATATGAACATAATTAAGTACAATAACAACATAAAACTTTGATTAACTCTTAGTTTAAGAAGTAAAACTGTGAAGTCTCGTTAGTGATAATAATTGTTTCGTTTTATACGAACTGTAACCTACGTAAAAAGCCAAATAAGTAATGAGTCAAGATGCTAATAAAACTATCACAATCTTATTTAATTTATGGAAGAGTAGATTACGGTGATAATTCAAACGTGTAATTCTATTACATATATTTTATGAGATCAAGTTAAACGAAATCGCAAGAATTTCGAACATATTGTAGACTTTGTGTATAATTTATTGTATTATCTATCCCCATTCTTGCTGTGTTGTATAATGTTTATGTATAATGACATGAAACCTATGTGTTCATTATATATTTTATAATAGCATCAAGTTATACTTGGATGTTTTAGTACACAGTGTAAACATATATTGGTTTACCAAAACAAGTTTTAGCTGTCATTCATGCTCTCTGCTAGAGCCTATTAATTGTAGTGAAGGTGCCATGAAGTAAAATCAAAGGATGATGATGGGCGATCAGTTTCGTAGCAAAGTGGAGCAATACTCACCAAAGTCATCACCCAGGGGTGCACGTTCCCCTGTTGTTTCACGCCAAGATTCAACAGGGACTCTTAAAACAACCATTTCCCTGGGTAAAAATCCTTCCATTGTTCACAGTGGACCATTTTACTTGATGAAGGAACCCCCTGGTATATCATCATTTATATATTATAATTGTAAAGTATAATAATAAAACTAATATATTATTTCTTGTTAAAATTTTGTAGGAGAAAGTGAACTTACAGGGGCAACGAACTTGATGGCCTATTATGGGCTGGAACATTCTTATAGCAAATTTAGTGGAAAAAAACTTAAAGAACAACTTTCATCATTTTTACCGAATTTGCCTGGAATTATAGATAGACCTGGTCACTTGGATAATAGGTATATTATTATAATATTTTATTTATTATATTAGGTGGTATATTTAAAACATTACAAACCCAATATTATAATTTTATGTTTTAGTTCATTAAGATCTGTAATTGAAAAACCTCCAATAGGAGGAAAAGATTTAATACCATTGACCAGTGTCCAATTAGCTGGTTTTCGTCTACATCCTGGCCCTGTAAGTAAATCCAACTATATTCTGACAAAAATATTTAGTAAATAAAATATTCAACAAAACTCAAGCTTATATATTTTTATAGCTACCAGAGCAATATCGTTACGTTAATCAAGCTCCACAGAGGAAACATAAAAATAAACATAAAAAACATAAACACAAACCAGGAGAAGTACCTAGTGGTCAAGAGGCAACAACTACAGATATTGGTGGTTCAGATACCCATGAGAAAAAGCATAAAAAACAAAAAAGACATGATGAAGAAAAAGAAGCTAGGAAAAAACGTAAAAAAGAGAAAAAAAGAAAAAAACAAAAACACAGTCCTGAACATAGTGGTGGTTTAACACCATCTCAGCATTCCAATTCGTGATCTTCAATCTCACCTTTTCTTTTTGTATGCAACTTTTGACTTAACATCACAATTTTAATAGGAGCAATTAAATTTCTTTGTTAAAAATACACACATGTACAGAAATTGTCACATGAAAGAATATAAGTTACAAAAACATTATTTTTGATCAAGTTGTTTTTCAGTTAACTTAAAGTTATACTATATTAACTTAAAATTATAATATTCATTTCCATTATAACATGCTTTTCAAAAATTTGTTTTTGATAGAAAAATGTGCCTTTTTTGTTTTATCGTATTTAAAAATGTAAAATTTTTTCTTATGGAATTGTATATTATTAACATGTATCATAGAATCGACGAAGTAGGAATGTATTTATATTTACATATATACATATAAAATATACATATGTTTCAACATGTATTACTCAATTCATCGAGATTACTAATTTTTCACAAATAATTCATTTCAATTTGATTTCAATAATTATTGATTTGATACAAAAATTTCATAAATTTATAGATATGAACAAATTTAATTCATTAATGAATTGATAGGATATAAACATGGACAAATCAGTAATACCAATAAAGTATATTACTGCAGATGTAAATATTGTGTATCAAAAAAAAGAAAAAAAAGACAGTAGTAAAGAATAAATGTCACTGTATCAAAAATGTTTTTTTATGATAATTTTGAGAAAAATAAAGTTTACAAACGAACATAAAATCATGCATTATACTAAGAACTTAAAATAAATAGTAGATTATAATATAAGATTAATAAAAAAAGTTACTGATAAGTTATTTTTTACTTTTCCTTCCTCACATAATTGTTTAAGAAGAAATTAAAATCATTTATGAAATAGATATTTTAAATATTAGTTTTTAAAATGACACTTTATCAGTTATACGTTATTCGGTTTATTAACGTTATCATTATACGTTTCCAACGGTTTAAAATTTGAATTTGTAACTACTACAGTCAACTGATGTTTTAAATTTCAATAAACTACTAGCGCCATCTAACAAAGGAGACTTCCGTTCTACGTATCCAATATCCGGTAATGAAATCTGAATACTGAACTCAAACCGTTCAGACTCGTCGTTGGAAAATCGCTTCATTCCCGCCATTACGTGCTTTTTCTGCCGTGTAGCAACTTGATTACCGGAGGAAGGCACGATGACGGACACCCGTAAGTAAAAAAGCTTCAAATTTTTATATTAAAAACTGTTATTTACTTTATAATACTAGAAAATTGATTTTTATCTGTCTAAAAGAATATTTTTCAATCGAAAATTTCTTAGGTAATATATATTGCTATAATTCATTATGTTGCCACGTTTAAAACTTTTTCCAGCTACTTTATTTAATATGTAATACATTATTAAATAGTTATTTTAAATTATATTTAAATGTAAGAATTGTATAAAATCGTATAAAATAGTAAATAAGAATGAAAATTGTGATGAGGTTCTTCTATGCATTTTTGCGTAAACTTATTGATCGGCATCTCAAGCGTCTCGTTCTATTTTTTTTTATTTTATCTTGTATAATTTGATATTTAAATGTTGTATTGACATTTAATGTTCATGTAATAACTGCATTTTTATAACAATTAAATATGATGTATATTATTTTGCATTTTTTAATATGTAATAATTGAGTTTTTATATAAAATTCTACATTATTGATGCTTAATAACATTTTTTATACGTGTTTTAGAGTATTCAAATTATCAGCAACAGGGGTACAATCAGTACAGTCAGCCACCACCTTCTGGTGGTCAGGATACTTCGTATCCACCACCTTCTAGCGGTGGTGGTGGTGGCTACAATCAATATAGTCAACCACCACCAAACAGTGGAAGCAATTATGGCAGTTACAACAGTTACAATTCCAGCGGTGGCCCAGACTACAATCAATCACAAAATCAAAACAGTTACAACCAGAACAGTTACGGCAGTGGAGGTGGTTCTGGAAATAGTGGCAACAGCGGTTATGGTGGCAATTATGGGCATGGCGGTGGAGGTGGAGGCAGTGGAGGATATAATCGTAATAGTTCTGGTGGAGGCTATGGTGGAGGTATATTAAATATTATGAATACTTTTGATGAAATATGAATCTTTAAAGATATAATTCATTGGCTATATGTATGTGTATATTGTTAGGTCAAGGAGGAGGTGGTGGCAGTAGATATGGCGATCGCGGGGGATACAATGACCGCTCTGGCGGTAGTTACAAGTAAGTTTATTTCTTGTATTATGTATATATAAATATATAATGAAGCGAAAAAAATTATATGGCCAATAAAAAAAGTTCAATCATATATCAACAATATTAATCAGTGAAGAGGTAAATATGTTCATTGAAGTAATCAAGGTATGAAATGAAATTCTTATGACAGTAATGAAAACTTGTTGTCTCTTTGCAAATGGTTTTATGCCCATTGGGCGTTAATATGTTTGAAGTGTGCCTACAGGTTTAACGCACAGGTATAACTGGTAAAGGTAAAAACAGGTTGTATATGACAAATGACGTGAAATGGTTATAATGTCTGGTACATACTGATTTTATATTATTACAATAAGTGATAATATGATGCGTATACATAATGGTTTTGTATTGATTATACCTGTAAAGCGGTTTATACTGCCACTGGGGCCACTGTTGTCTGAATAGTACTATCTAGGGTTATTGAAATCGACTAGACAATCAAAAGACGCTTAAAATTTCTTGTAAGAGATTGCAATTTATGTAAATGAAATAGTATTATATAAGTTGAAGTTTCATTGAATGTATTGGTGTTTTAATATATTTTGTCTATTTTTCGCAATAGGATATTAATGTTATACGAACATTACAGTTGTTCACCCAGAATAATTGAAAAAATTTTATTTCAACTACTACTCTACTAGTTTTATTATACATTATTTGAAATACAATTAATAGTAATCTCTTATCAATAAATTCTCAGATAAATAATTTCTGTATATTTGACATAAATAGGATAATCTTTTATACAGGATTGTTTTGACAAATTTATTTCTTGCAAAGTTATTAATAATAGCTGTGCAGAGAAAGAGCATAATTTTTGCATGCCATACATAACGGACTAACTTGACGGTATACGTGACTTATCTTTAGTGTTAAGTAATATAGTGACCACAGACATTTAGACAGTAGGTACATCAAGAAGAGAGATGGCGAGCAGCATTTGATTCGCCATGCATCGATCGATCGATCAGTCTGTCCATGAGTCAACTCATTGGTATATCTGCTTCTGTGTTTTAGCAGTGGCGGTGGCCGTGGTGGTTATAACAAAGGTAAATGCACCAGACTGTCTGTACTAGTCTGGTGCTATTCAAGCTTTCACTCTAATATTTAAAATCTAAATACTCGGTTACTCGTATTATATGAAAGGGCTGCTCTGCAACATTGTTAGGAATTCATGTTTCTATGGCAATTAATATCCATTCAGAAATTAACATAATTTTAGAAATGGTATAAATACTATGTAATAATATTACTGCAGCATCATAGTAGCTGCTTTGCTCACCAATTGCTTTTTGCAGTGAATACAAACAAGTTTTTTTATATATTTTTAGATATCGTAATATTAATAATAAGAGTAGGTAACATAACTCTTTACTTAAAAGGTTATATAAGTGACACTAGATTATGTAATAATTTATTTGAAGTACAAATGCGCTATGCGCTTTACATCTAATTAACATTAAATCTCACTTTTTCACATATAGAAATATAAAATAGGCAGATTTGTAAAAACAAACATTCAATAGAATAATATGATGTTTGTGTATCTTTAATCAGCACTTGTGCTGCTTACACTTAGATATTTTAAAATATTTCCTAGGATAATAATAAACATAAAAGGCAGCTGGTGAATTAAATATCTACCTATTCCTAATCAATTGAGGCTTCCCCAAAAATACAATATAGGAAAATGGTAAGAGTAAAAATAATGTTGCAGCCCTTTTGTATGCTAAGCTGCAACCTTGTGTTCTCTACATATTGTTATATGCTACTAAGAATGTTAGGCCAATGAGTACTAATACTTTTGTTACTGCACGAATGAAACAGAAAAAGATACCTCTGAATCAATAATTTCATGCAAGGTATTTTAAGTATACACATAATAATAGAGGTGTAATAAATGAACAAATTAAGAAGTCTCAAGTATTGTTAAGAAAGGTATATCACTTATTAATAGGCAAGACAAAATTTGTACATTCATAAACTAAAACTAATGTCAAAGTAATTGTATGTTTTTAAACATACATAAATTACAAAATTCCTGGTATATAATATTACAAGATAATTTTTTTCCTCAGAAACACATTATTTGTGGGTAATGGTTATTAAAGAAAACAAAAGTTATTACATTTTTGTTATTAGAACAAGTAATAACTTCTAAATGTATTGGTAATCCTTCCAGAAGAGAGGAATAAAGTACTCAATTGCTTAAAACAGTGCTTAGGTTTACGTACAACTTCAAATTGTTTAAAATATGAAATGTGGATGTATTGGGGAGAGGTATTCATACGAGAGGTATTCTTGTAACTTAGAAAAAAGTAAATAATAGTGTAAAATTCCAAATGGTTTGCAAAATTTTATTCCTCCAAGGTGTACTGTGTTATTAGCTGTTTTTAACCCGATACAAAAGTTTTCTACTTGTTAGCTTAGACTTCAGTAGGTTTAGGGACAGTAGATTTGCAAGTATTATTCCTTACCTCAAGGAGTATCATGCTAGACAAAGTATTAATTCTCATCACATTACAGGCTATGGTGACCGTGGAGGGGGCAACGATGGAATGGTTACACAAGAGGATACTATTTTTGTATCTGGTATGGATCCTTCAATTTCAGAAGAAGAAATCTGTCAACATTTTGGAGCCATTGGTATAATTAAAGTAAGCCATCTCACTCTGAAAGCAAGCAATATATATCATATAAATAAATACATCATCCTAATGTTCATGAATATGTATAGCATGATAAGCGGACAGGAAAACCTAAAGTATGGATGTACAAAGATAAAAATACTGGAAAATCGAAGGGTGAAGCTACTGTGACTTACGACGATCAAAATGCTGCACGTTCTGCGATAGATTGGTTTGATGGAAAAGAATTTAAAGGTCGAACTATAAAAGTACAAATTGCCCAGCATAAAAGCAATTGGCAGGGTAATCGTAGTGGTGGAAGCCGTGGGGGTGGTAGTCGAGGTCGAGGAAGTGGTGGATTTGGAAGCCGCGGGGGTGGAGGTGACAGAGATGATCATCATCGCGGTGGTGGTGATGATCGACGTGATGGAGGTGGTCGCGGAGGAGATTGGCGGTACCATTTGATTTTATTTCTATAACAGTATGTGTTACATACTAAAAATTAGATGCTATGTAAAAACCATTTGTTTTATGTTATTAAAATAGGTGTCCTAATCCAGAATGTGGTAATACAAATTTTGCTTGGAGGGATCAATGCAACCTCTGCAAAAGTTTAAAACCTGAAGGTGCTGGTGGTAGCAGTGGTGGTGGAAGAGGCAATCGTGGTGGTGATCGTGGAGGTCGAGGAGGCTTTAGAAGTGATAGAGGTGGCCGAGGAGGTGATAGGGGTGGTCGAGGAGGTTTCCGCGGCGGGGATAGGGGCGGAAGAGGTGGTCGTGGTGGACCAATGAGAGGTGGTGGAGGGTTAGTTTCTATAATCACATTTTAATCGTACTAAATACGTAATTAAAACAGCGAATATTTGATTTCTTTATTTTGTTATTTCAGTCGAGGAGACAGAGATAGGGATCGTCAACGACCTTATTAGAGATAATCTAAAAAGTGATTGATTAATCACTTATTGACGTATTGTACACAGTTTGTACACAATCTCAACGTATGTACATTTGTCACAACACAAAAATCATGTGTTACACTCCATTATCATAGTTTTGTTTTCTCGTACATTTTTTATATTCACGGAGATCGATGCGTGACGTGTAATTTTTGTGTTTTATATACGCATGTAAATGATAATCATATGTGTAAAGTTACATTTTAATAAATAAGACCTCAACTCTATAACATTGAATCTTGTACAATTTTTCACATGTAGGAATATTTTCAGTTTGAAGAAAAGAGACCTAGAAACGCTGGGAAATTTTGTTTATTGAAAGATAAAAATATAGTACAATAAATTTATATCTATTTTTATGTATACATGTATATAAATCTAATAAATAATAGTAATAGGTAATAATAGGTAATTAAGACAAACAAGTAATTCGAAATAAAAATACATTGCGTCTTTATGGCCAACGCATGTCTACAAATTTTCCAATATAATTAATAAGCTGATTATTTAAATTCATTTTATCATAGTAAATATATGTTTTATATATGGATAGATAAGATGAAGACCTCTAATTCATGGATTTACTTGAATGGTATGATATTTTATATTTTTCTTTGCTCTTATTTAATCTTGGCGTTTACGTTGAGACGCTGACATTTCCTATAACAAATAAAAATAACTAGTGTTAGTAAATTTACAATTAAAATATTGAACATTAATATATGTATATACTGTTTCTAATTTATACCTTTCTTGCAAGAATTATAACAAGGTAGCGGAAAATTCCAATGAAATCCAGGAATAAATTTAGAGAGTGTAGAATGAAATCTTTGTTACCCATATAGTATTTCTCAATCATATATTGTGTATCATAAATAACAAAACCACACATTAAGAACAGTCCAATATATAAATGAGTTTGATAGATGAAGGACCAATGTAGGAATAGACTGATAAATGAAAACACAACCATAATATTTAGCAAGCTAATTAAGGTACCACCAAGATACAACCAACGTCCTCTCTCAGCCAGAAGAGAAGAAATACTAAATGATACAAACACAATAGTTGTTCCTGTAAAGATAAAATATATTATATTATTAGAACAATATCAAAATATTATAATATGATACCACAATGTGTAATAATAACTGACGTATTTTAATCTATTATTACTTTTCATATTCAAAGAATAAATTTAAATTATTATATTTTACCTAATAGTGCAGATACTACAATACTAGGATTAATATTTATGACCAATTGAAGTAAAGGACCCAAACCAAGCCCAGAAAGGAATGAAAATCCCAAAAGATAGCTAAGTCGTAACTTCTGATTTTTTCCATTGTCTGGTGTAACAGTTAAAGCAAAAAGTAGACCCAATGTACCAAGGGTTGTTAATAAATTAGCTCGTAAAAGATTTGTGAACATATGAACGTAAACTCCTGCAGCAGCTGATAATGTTGACATGGAGAGACATCCGTAGACATTTTTCAAGTGTTGCCTAACAGGAGGTTCCCTATAATCAAACATCTTTATCATTTTCTATATATGTAAAAATGTAATAGTTATCAGTATATTTAGTTATATTTATATTAAAAGTTGAAATGTAAGAAAAATATTAAAGAAAATACATAAGACTGATAAATACTTGTAAAAAAAAACTACAATTACAATTTTATAAAGTTATCACGTTCGATGTACTCGTAACACGTCATACATACTATGTTCGCGAATAAAAAGTTTCAGTACATGAAATATTCAATTTAACGAAGTTCTAGAATGTACATATAAGCTTGAAGGTCATATAATGTATTAAAAACGTAGATAAGAAAAAATGCAAATCATGATAAATAATTTTATTTAAAGCTGCGTAAAAAGAAAGATTTTTACAAAACGAAACGTTTCTTTGGCGACTTCAGAGTTACATCATCATAAAATAGTATGTTTCGAAAATTAGGATATAAATATAATAAAAAATTCCCGAAAATTGGCATATATTAAAGTAAAAACGACACATTTATATTTATCGATAAAAATGTCACTTTAATAAAAAAATTTATATTATTAATCCGATAAAAAAAAGTACTTACAATCTCTTAGTGAAAGAGTTCACAAATGTGTTTAGCAATACTGCCATAATTTCGTTGCTTTACAAATTACACCGTAATTGACACAATTCGTCAAGCACTGTTGTTTTCAACTGATGTTCTTGTGCAAACCAAGAATAATCATGAACTCTTGAAGTAGTTTCCTGTCCGTGGACACGTCAGTGATATTTCTGTGCGTAAATTCGTCGACGCTTCCGATTGGTCGACGCGCCTCTTGAAATTTTACGAAACGTCAGCTTTCACCTGACAATGATAGAAAATGAATTATTCTACGAAATAAACAAGGAACGAAGAAAACTTTGATCATAGTATTAGTGTCATCTTTATTTCTTGCTTCAACAACGTCCATTTATACCCACAATATATTAATTTTTTTTTTTTAAGTTAGTAAAATAGCTAAGTTTAATCAAATAAATTTATATTTTTACATTGAATTAAAATATATTATTTATTTTCGCTTTTTATTTAACTTTAAAACATGTATCGTATAATACAATTAAAAGAAATTATAATTTCTTTTGTCAGCCATATCGTATTAAAACTAATGTATAAGAAAAATTCTAATTTTGTATAATTTGAAAACATGAAAGAAATGTTAACAAATCAAACTAGTTCAGGATATAGTAATTCTTTCGTCAATAATAATAATGAAGATACTAATAGTAATAATATTACCGATAATAATACAAGGAGATACGCTGTGCTCAGTACAGACTGGATATCTGTAATTGGAGAAGAATTGGGGATGCATCCCTTGCCAGATTCTTTATTAAAAGGACTTGCAGAGGATGCCTCGTATCGACTTAGAGAAGTTTTGCATGTATATATAATTATTATATTTACTTTTAAGATACAAGTGTAACATTACAATGATACAAACTGAACTTAATTTCTAGAAATGTGTAACAAGATTAAAACATAGCAAAAGGAAACGTTTAACATCTACAGATGTAAATGCCGTAATTACCAATTTATGTGATGCAGATCCTATATTAGGTGCATCAGAATCTATGCCGGAATATCATACAGAAGCAAAAGTTTTTGTTCCTAGTGAACATATTGTTAATTTGGTACAAAAGATAAATGACCCATTTAACATATCACAGAGTAATATCCCCTTTATTCAAGGTATTACTTTCATTACTCAGATTAATTTCATTGCATATTAATATTATTTGTAATTTATCAGTAACATATTTGATCTTTTATAGAATCAGAGATATGCGATGTGAGACTTACAGAAGCACGAAATAATTATGCAAAACGCGCATTGAAAACATTATTTAATGGATCTCAGAAAACATTTCAAGTACGGTAAATTTAATTTATGTGATATTTCATATAAATATTACAGTGTATATAATTTATAGGTTTTAATTAATGATTGTGCCACTAATGCCCATCTGAGTGGAGAAGGTGTAATAGATAAATTAATGTCTATTGCCAGATCTGTGGTAATTTCAAATAATATACAATATACAAGAGTATCCACAAGAACATGTCAGCTTATTATTGCAATTGCAAGTAACAGTGAAGCTGTTTATCCTTATCACCTAACTTCGGTAATAATAAGCAATAAAATTATATAAAAATCATATCTAATATAATAGTGAAACTAATGTCTTCAGACTTTTAATGTTTTTTTTATTATAGGTTGATAAATTAACTGAATTGCTATTGGAATTACTTTTAGGACAGAGTTTTATAAATCCAAATCTTGAAGTATTATTTAAAGAATGTGCATTAAAGCTGATGCTTCGATGGCCATCCATTGCTGACAAGTAAACATTTCTTCATGCTTTTAAATCCTAATTAATAATGATTGACTTATTTTAAAATTAATCTTTATCATTGAAAGATATATTCCTATATTGGAAAACGTGCTTTTAAAAGAAGAAAAAGCAAATATAGATGGTGATAAGAAAACCTTAATGGCTATGGAACTATTAGCTAGTGTTCAGCCTTTAATTCTCTTTCAACAAGAGTTAGAGTCTCCACTTTCGGTGCATTCTTTTTTAAAATTTGCACTACCTGGTTCTTTTTTGTGGCAAAAAATAGCTGTGAGTTAACTTTAATATATATTTTTCCCATATCTTTTTTTTTTCTATTATAATGTGCATTTTAATTGCAGCTTATTATTTGTGCTCTTATAAAATCACAAGCTCATACTTTAGATATTGAAAGTTTTATGGAATTCTATGGAGATTCTTTATTACCATACTTACCACTTCGTTATAAAAGCACAGTAAATGTGTACAAAAAACCTACTCCTCTTCCTATCACTATTAAAAGTAAAATAAAGTATGTTAACGTTAGACCAGTAATAAGCAACCGGCTATTATGGGATCGGCAGACAGCTTTTCCCGATTCTACATTGCGAGGTCCACGACGGGAAATAAGGTATAATGATAATATTACATTTATCAAGTAAAGAAAAGTGACATCAATTTACACACGTCTAATTTTTTTATATTGTAATACAATTTTAGATTTGCATTCGCTGGTGGACGACCGGTACCTCCAAGTAATTTAAGACGTGTTAGTTTAAGAGCAAATTATCAAATTTTAAGAAGCGAACTCCAGGCTACACTTGCTCTTGTAGCATCACGGAGACTATTAGTTCTTAAAGATAAAAAAAAAATGCCTTTTGATACTTACAATCTATTATATGGTTGTTTATAATTTAAATAACAATTCAGTGTACAGTTAGCTTTTATTACAAGCGAAATTATTTTTTAAGAGGAATTCATTTTATTTCAAAATAAATATGTAGTATCGCGGGATAATGAACTTGGATTTGGCTCGAGCGTATTATCTGGAGTGCGTGCGAAAGGATGAATGATCGTGCGTTAGGATCGTGTGGACAGGATGTTTATGAATATATCGGTTGCAAGTGAAGAGTGTGTCTCTAGGAATGGATCTAAGTGTTTGAACTACGTGACCCGTTAAGGGCAAGGCTGTAAGGAGTGCGTGAGAAAAGCGTGATTGGGAAAGAAAGCATGGGTATGAAAGAGGATAGAGGGTATGGTTTTAAATAAGGGTACATGGGCGTGAAGTGGACAGTTATGTTGGGACAGTTCTTGTGTAGAGTTTTTAGGAAGAGTGATCAGAAGAGAGTTGTATTTTAGTTGCAACGAGTCGAGTTGTAATTGTGTTGTTAAGTTGTAGTTGTAGTTGATCTATCTATATTCGTAGGCTTGATCGTCACCACATATTATATTATTATTTTATTACTAATAAATAGTTAGTATTATTTAAACCACCACCCATATCTCTACAAATATAATTTATTTTAACATTTTCCCGTTAAAGCGAGAAAACATTGCACTTGTATCGTAAAGCATGTACATAAAGTTTTAGGCTTATTATTTTTTACTCTACTTATAATAGTACATCCTCAAAACAATGTTTTCTATATATTGCTAAAAGGTATAACAAAATATATTTATTGAACTAATAGTAAGAAAAAGACTGAAATAATGACTGACCTTTTTGAAAAGATCAATTCTTATTCTGTTAAAGACACTAATCCTTGTGATAATTTGTTATGTGGTAATACATACGAATTAATTAAACATGTTGCCCGAGTATGCATCCTTACCGGTATCTGAAATAAATATTTTTAACATCAGTATTAGTGTTTAATATTCTTGCGTTTTTGAAATACATACTGCAGCAAGCCGTCGTCGACTTAAAATTCTGTTTTTATAAAAAAATAAACAAGAACTTATTTGAATGGTACTATCTCTTTCCTGAAAAAAATAGTTTTTTAGAATATTAAAATTATTCTCTAACATAAAATAAAAATACATACTGTCTCATAATGTACAGAACATTTTCTTATATTGCTGTTTTTTGCAGAGTCTGTATTAATCAGAAAAATGTCTGATGCTAAATGTTGCTTCAATAAGTTATTGTCATTATTATTATAATTGTAGTTCATTATATCATTATACACATAAAAGTTTTTACCGTATTTAACATTAAAAAGGTAACCAGGGCTTATAATTTTCATAAATTTTGTAGTATTATTTTTAAAGCAATTTTTCGAATTATTAAGATCATCAATTTTTTTGAAAACATATAGTTCTTTTGTCGAGACATTATTACTTTCTGGACAAATTTCATTCAGATTTTCATTTTTACTAATACTGTTGTCATCTTTTTCTTTTTCTATTACGAAATTTAAGTAGCTCATGTTATCAATATTTTTTGGAGGGGTTGGATTAGCGATAAATACATCATCATCATCCGATGTATTTGATTTTTTTAATTCACGACCGGGTACAATTTTAACAGGTGTAACATTTTCATTCGTTTTATATATATTTTCTACTTGATAGTTAGTTGTCAAGCACTTTGAGATAGTCGGTATTTTTTTACGTCCTGTGAAAAGAATATTATAGAAAAAAAAAAAAAACATTATGTGAAATGTTATGCTTACTATGGCTTATCCAAAATGTTTGTATTTTATTAGCACATTTTCTGCGATAATTCCTTCTGTAAGATTCTAGTTTAAGAAAAATTGATCCTGTTAAAAAGATCAATTGATTTCCAAAATGAACTAAGGTATGCAATTCTCTTTTAGGTATAATTGATTCCAAAATCAATTTGCATTTATTGGGATTTATCGTTTCTGTTAAGTAATATTTCCATTTTTATAATTAAATAAATAAGTAAACAAATATCTACGTGACTTACCTGTAGGTTTGTTGGCATAGCGATAGTAAAAATCTCGATAACACAAACGAATGGGATATTTACATTTAGCTAAAGGTAGGGCATCAAAAATACCAATACATGCTAGTTGTTTTTGAAAATCTTTTCGATCCCATTCATCATTTATCAATTGATTAAATCTTCTAAAAAAAGTTAATTGTTAAATATAAAAAATTGTAATAAAACATGATTATAAAAATATGTATACTACCTTGGCTTAACACATCGCACATAATGCAAGTCACATTTGCTGAGTTCTTTAATAAGTGTATCCATATTATATTTTAATTTGGCTAACATAGTTTTTTTTTTAGTAGATGTCTTTACAATATGTAAATATTGTTCTTCCTCAATATTAATCAAGAAACGAAGGAATTTATTTTTACTTGCACTGAAAATTAAAGATATTTCTTTTGGAACCTATAAAAAAGAATGTATTGTTATTACAACCATGTTTATTCTTAATTGGCAAATATATTTCATACCTTATCTGTATTTTTAGATATTAAATCTTCAATAGAATATGCAACAGGGCCAGAATAATGTTCTATAATGAAATTTCCTTCTTTTTCTCTTAAAAATTTTTGCTGTTCATTATGTAGATTTTTACATGTCAACTGAATTATTGTTAATGTATCAATTGCTACAGGTGACTGACAAGCCTGTAATATGAAAATGGTAACGTCACTGTAATAATAAGTTCTATGTATAATTAAATATAAATTTTTTTATGTACATCATTTAAAGTCAAAAATAAATTCTCTTCAATAACATTTAGACGCTCTTTGTATAAATTGATAGTATGCAAAGGACTACAATTTTCAATAAAACCTTCTTCCTGCAAATTGTTACGATTATTTTCCATATAAGTTTCTATGAAATATTGTTGCATTTTCTCATTAGCATAATTTACGCAAAGCTGCTCTATACCATTCTTATCAAAAGATTCAAAACCAAAGATATCCAGTATACCTAAGGAGAATGCATATATAATTTAATAAATTTTTAATGCAAAATTTAATTTTATAACATACCGAGCCATTGTGAATATTGTTGTTTTAGAGACAAAGTACTATTTGCATGATTTAAAATCCAATGAAAAAGAAGCTCGTACATATGTCTAATTATACTATATAATCTATTGCGACATGCATCAACGGTAATAAGATGTCGATGATAAGAAGTATGTTTCCGCCAAGTACTTTGTGGATTTATAAGAATTGTAGTAAGCAATTCCATTATGGTATCTTCAGTTAAAGAACTAAGAGTACAAGTACTGTTTAAAGCTTCCTTGGATTCTACAAACAAGGCTGCATAAAATTCAAAATTCTTGAACTGGATATTTAAAATAATTAGTATAACATACTATTATTATTAAGATCAATTGCACATGTTTCACCACTTTTTATAAATTTAATATTTCCCATATGAATCAGTAAGGCAAGAACTTGAAAAATATGTTTTTTTTGATCTGGTTTAAAGTCCAATATATCCAATGCCTTTAGAGTATCTTGAAAACTTTGCTCAAAATATTTTTTTTTATTATAATCTATAATACTTAATATATCATAATGTTTATCTTTAGATAGATTTAAAGTTTCAAGTTCTATATCTGACATTCCAAATATCATCTGAAATATAGTCTTTAAAATATATTATGTTTTATAGACATTTTTAATTACACAAGAATAAGTAATGAAAGGTATAAATCAAACCTGATAAAAAATTTGAAAATTGCTTGAACCTTTTGTCACTCTGCTTCTTTCCAAAAGGAATGAATTAATAGTTGCACCAGAAATAATACCACTTTTGTAATGAAGCTTTACAAGTTGGCCATGCCTTGAACTTACTTCATTTTTTTCAGTACATGCAGTTGTAAAAGCAGATATCAAGCGACAAGCATCTGTAATTCTTAGCATAATATTGTATGTACAATCCCTTTGACAGAGTTGCACTGACTTTTTGTTAATGTTACTAAAAAATTCTAGGCATTTGCAAGCATTAAACGTTTTTCCTGTGCCAGTTTCTCCACTTATAACAATTACCTGAATTTATAATATATTGACAAGCTTACAAAGAAAATTAATTTATAATTCTTTTATTGACTTTCCTACCTGAGAATTTTGTCCAAGTTCTTTAATAAGATTGTAATGTGCCTTAGCAGCAATAGTAAATATATGAGGACTTGCTTCATAAATAGTATCCGACACATTAACATATTTATCAACTTCTGAAGAATTATATAAATGGGATGTTGACACTTCATTGTTAGGATTTAATGTTAAGAGTAGTGAACCAACCCACGTATAAATTTGACCATGTTGTAATCTTTCCAAAAGGAAATCTATAACTAAGAAAACATAAAATAATTTTTATTATATTATTATTTGATATTTAAAAGTAATTGGAACTTATATAAAAATAACAAATTTATACATACTAATATTTTCATTTTCTGGTAAAGCACTTAAATCGTTTATCAAGTCCCATCCAATTAGTGAGATTGGTTGCTGTAATATATAGATATTTTATAAGAATTTATAACATAGATAATATTTTAATTAATAGCAAACCTCTACCGATGTAGGCATAGCGTTTCGTGTTGCACAACTGTCATTGACAATAAGAGTAAACGAATTGATGTCAGAAACGAATATTTACATGCTGAAGGTCAAAAAAATTTACGTATATCGGTTTCTGCCCGCATTTTTCAAAGCTATAAATTCTATGTTGATAACTGTGTCAATAACGTGACTTGTATTACAAAAATAATGAAATTAGATGTATCAAATGTTTTCTATTGATTGTTATAAACAAATGAATTCATATGAATCTCTTTATTCAAATACGTTAAAAAATTATGTTACATTCTTTTTTCAATGCAATTCGAAAATCATTTATCTTTCAAAGAGACTTTATACAATTTATTTATTAAGGACACTTCTCTCCCATTGCTTGAAGAAATTTTGTGTTATCTTCAATTAGTTTTTCTAAACGTTCTTTTGTTGCTGATGTTTGCTTTTGTGTTAATTTGCGTCTCGCAGATTCAATTCCTACTCGATAACCAGTAATATTGCGGAAAACTTTTATATGTCTATCTCCAGCAACTAAGGCATATTCTCCCATAGCATCAAAAGCTAGGCACGTAATAGGTCCTAGAATATAATAATATTATATGATTACGAATATGTAAATTTACAATGCTAATATAGTAGAATAAAGAAATACCCATAAAGATATCTTCTATGGTAGTATCTAATAAACCAGTAATTGTGGAATAAAAACTTAAGGAAGATCCATGAGCTATAGCTAACACTTCAGTATTAGGGGACAGTGCAATATTAGCTGTTGCTGTATTTTCCCATGGTCCAATTTGAAGTACATGAGGATCTTCTCCTTTTTCAAATTCAACTATAAATATTCAAAATTGAAAAATGTAATAAAATATTACATAAAATTTAATAGCATAAAAAAATCATTTAATTTATATTACTTTTGGTGTCGTATAAACGATAAGTTCCATCTTTTGATACAGTAGCCATACTACTGCTATCAGCACTAAAGGTAAAATCAAGTATTCCAGATGAATGACCAGCTAGATCAAAAGCTTTTGCTACTTGCGTAAATTCTCCTGATTTACTAAATATCACTTCCCATACATTCACGTCTGGAGTAAATCCTAAATAATGTTGTTATTAAAGACATTAATAAATTATAACATATTATAAATGTTACCCGATATGCCAATGAAACGTCCACAAGGTGATATATGTGCTTGATAAGTTGATCCAAGATGCAACTCTATAGTTGCAAGAACCTGTCCTTTGAGATCCCATACTATAAGATCGTTTATTTTACTGCATGTAATGATGTATTTTCCTGTACATGCAATATCCATACCAACAACATCTTCAGTATGTCGCTAAAAAATTAATAATGAAAAACATAAAATTTGTGTATCAAGGATACTATTATAAAAGATAATATTTATATACATACCTTTGAAAATTCTAAAGCTTTTGTCGCGGAAGCTAAGGTACCATCTGGTTTCTTGGAAATTTTATATACTTCAATAGTATTTGCTACAGCTTTATGTATAAGAAAAGCTTTACCATCAGGAGACCAACGTATCAAAGTTGCATGATCAAATTCTATGTTAACACGTAGTGATCTTTTTTGTTTTACTGTCAATTCCTTTGTACACCATAACATAACAGTTCTATCTGAAAAATGAAAGTTCATAAATTTACAATTTGCTTATCTCAATACAAAACTCAGAATAATTTTTAGAAGGAAGGATTAGGCAATGAGTACATTATGTAACTATTAAAAAACGAACACGTTATTTGTAACGAAGTTCCTTTATTGAGTGAACAATTTAAGAGTTGTAAAGTTTTACAGCGATTAAAACAAGTTTGATGGATTATAATAGATTAGATATAAGTATTTCATGCTTGTAAACCAATTAAAATTTCACAATAAACCTACTTAATTCTTAAATCTTAAATACTTAAAACTAGATGTAATTATTTACGTCTTATACTCGGTGGTGGCATTAGATCAGAATCATCTTGTACAAATCGATGTTTATCAATATAATCTAAGAGTACTTTGGTAGTTATAGGTCTTAAAATAGTTTTGCATACAGAGAAAGCTGTATTAACTGAATTAGGAAATGATTTATCAGTCCTTACACGCATGAAAATCCATTGACCATCTTCATATTTACATTCTATAATTGCATTATCTAAATCCTTTATTTGTTTGGTCAATTTTATTTTGCTAAATGGTTCAGTTCTACCACCTACAAAAAGATAGCCAACTTTCGTTGGGATAAGTCCTACTCCAGATTCTACAACTATTCTCAATTTGAAATCTACAGAATTATGTGATAATGGCTTCCATTTTAACACTTCTGGTGAATATCCTGGTTTATAAGGTTCTTTCATAGGTTGAAATATCAAACCATCTGGTTCATGAGGTAGTTTTTTGGAAAATCTATCACTTAATAAATAAGCAGTTTGATTTACACTCCAGAACTGTTTTAATCGTACTGAAAAGGGTTCTGTTTCTTTTTTCAACCATCTTTTCATGAATGCCTTGGATCTGGCACCTATAACTTGCCTCTCAATAAAAAAGTAGCGGTTTGGATAGAATGGCAATTTACTGACATCTTCGCCATTATACATTACTATGTCATAAACTAAGTATCTTGCACATTCTTTACCGTTTCCCTTATCAATCACCATTTCCTAGAAAATTATTTCTATCAATAATTCAATAATTTTGAATTTTTCAAACCTTATAAGAATAATTACTTACACCATCTAATAAAGTATCTTTAAGAGTTTCATTTTCAGGATGTGGGAAAGACATTCCATTAACTTGAAACACGCTATTATCTCGATCTATAAAATGAACCTCACCATTCTCTTGAATCAGCATCATATACCTAAATAAATATTCGATATGTTGTAAAATTGCCTTTAATATATAAAGTATATTTCTATCTAACCTGGTTCCATCTGCTTTCCATGATACCATATATGGTTTATCATGTAGGAATCTGAGATTATTTTCATCCATAGAAACTGGTTGAGAACCTGGAAATCCATTTGATTGCCAAGAACAAATGTCTTGTATACGTCTTTGTATTTTACTCAACTTTTTATTTTCCAAAACAGGAACTACTCCATCTACACCAGCCATGAATACTGGATTTTTATTATTGATTTCTAATTTTCTTTTTTTGGTTGGTACATTCGTACTGGAACCTTCATCTCTATCTTCTACATCAGAATCATCATATTCTAAACACCAATCTGGTCGAGGTGGGGGATCAGGAGCAACTTCCATGTTATCATATCGTTTAAATAATTCTTGAATATAATCAGCTTTGTATATGCCTGGTGGTCTTGCAATAGCAAATTCTTTTAAGCCAGCATCAACATTAGTAGAATCAGTTTCTACTAAATAACTAATTATAAAAAAGCCAGTTCTATTGAAACCATGTGTGCAATGAACACCAATAATTTCTAATGGATGACATAATATAAACTTTTTGCAGACATGCACAAAAGTTTTTGTTTGTTCTTCAGTAGGAGTTTCACCATGACCTTTGCACTGCAACTTTAAATATTTGCAACCATATGCTTCTAAACTTTCCTTGTCATAAAATCTTGAAGTATTAGTTAGATCAATCCATAGACCTAACTTTATTTTCTGACTTTTTAATGATGCCATCATCATATCTATCGTAAAACGACATTCTTCTGGCACTTGGCTATCAAATTTGGACGATAATGGAGTCTTGAAAGCAAGAAACTTATTTCGAATCAATTTGATTGCTTTTCGTGGACAGTGAAGCCATCGGGGTGGTATCGGGTTCGAGTTTTCTTCCCAATTTGACATTTTAACTTGTCTTCTTTCAGAAGATTAATCGTCTGTAGTTTTTAGTTTGTTAATAAATGTTTATAAACGCAAAACTTTGAAAATTATTTTTTTAGTAGGACGGAAACAAAAAATACAACACTATAACCTATATTTTTCCAAGTATCTTCGTTTGTTTATTTCTTCGAATACTCAAAACATTAATTTCTCCGCATTTGTCATCGATGTTGTTAACTTCACAAAGTAGATATTTAATCAAATTAACAATAAAATAAACAAATTTTGCATTTAAATACTTTCCAAGTATCAGAACAGCTGTTACTAGCGTCGACTAATCGCCATTACGGCTTTCACAAATTTAACGTTTAGTGAACTTTTCGATAAGTCGATATACAGCATCGATATTCAACAAGATCGATTTAATCTTCAGCAATTTAAATAAAAAAATAAAAATTTGAAATTTCAACTCCTGAATCTTAACTTTATTATATAAACAATGTTTTTCTTGAATACTTTTAATTTAATTTATTATAGTAATACTTTTTTTATCGTAAAATCATAAAGAACAACATAGAAAATATTAATAAAAAAAATAGCACTTTTCATCTTTTAAAGTCAACTTGGGAAGCAATTTTAAGTACATTTGAGTTAATTTTTTCTGTTGAAATTTGTATCAATACTTAGCAAATATTATTCAAAGTTATTGAGTAAATTGTAAACATAGAAGTGAATAACAAGAAGAATTTACTAATGTTGAGAAGAAAATTATGTTTGCAGAAAAGAAATCATTTGTCCTTGATATTTCATATATCACTAACTTCATGGTTAAATAATATCTAGTGCATTACTAAACATTGAATATAAAAGCTTAGATGCTTGATATTAATTATCAACAATAAAGAATATTTAAGGTTATTGAAAAAAATCATATACCTACATATACGTAATTATCTATATATTTCATTTTTAATTTTTACAAACATGTTCACCAACCTTTTATTATATGTAGAAAGTAAATTTCAAATCTTATATAAAATTATGTCTTCAAAAAATTACTACATAAAAACAAAGTTGTAACAGGTCGTGAAATGGAATGTCATAGAATATAAACATTTGTTTCTATATGCATGTCAATTACAAATCAATACAATATAGAAGTTATTGCTTTCACGAAGAACTAAAATATAATTGCTGTAGATTGTATAAATGGAAAAGCAAAGCCCGGTCTTGAGTTTCTCGGAGAAAGCGTGACCGGGGTGAACGAGAGTAGTACATTGCAATAAAGCGCTACTCGACGTTAATATACGAGCAGCTAAATATAAATCGTTCCTTTGTGGTTCACCCACGTTATGCGTTCGATTTCGATACACGTAAATTTTTATCGATCCAATGTAACATTTCTAAACATGATGTTATGAATTACCCATGAATTTTAGAATTTTTTATTTTTAATTTAGTATATAACCTAAAAATAAATATTCACTTTCTGGAGAACTGAGTTCTTGAGATAATACTAATGAATTATGAGATAATACTTTCTATGAATCGATATGTTGATTAATAATAGCAAAAGTTCAACATGGAATAGAATTAATGATGAAATATGAACTTTTGTGACAACGACCTTAAATATTTCGATCACTGTATTCTGTTGGATGCAAACCTAGAAAAGTGACGTTGATAATAACTCATGATAATAATATTCTTCAATAACATTTCAATATTTTGTTACATTTTTCTAGTAATATGATATAGGCATTCTCATACAATATATCTATTTGTATATATTTCTAACCCGCAAATAGATAAGGAAAAAACTTGACGCATCGAACGATCAATAATATAGCAAATGAAAAATTGATGTAACGCTGTAATTGCTATATTTCGCAATTCACAAACAAACGACGAGTTACGTTCGTGTCTTCCGTTTGATTTCTCAATCGACAATGGCCTAACTTACCTCCGGAATATTTAATGTACTCGACTCTAGCGAACCTACAGTGAAAACATTTTTTTTTATTGATTGTCAATAAAAATTTTAAGTTTTGGTTCTTCTATAAATTTCTTCTCTTTCTGCTTCACGACGCGAAGCGAAGCAAAGAGAGATTCTTCAGTCGATGGTTGCAAGGACTTATTGAAATTTACAAAAGTAGGACACCCGCCAAAACCGCACAGTCAACTAATGAACAATTATCTTAAATATGTAAATATTTAAAATTTTGCTAACACAGCAAATTAAAAGGATTTTTTGACTTTATAATGTAATTTATAAAAATAAATTTTAGTTTGTCATTCATTAAAATCATCTTTAAATATTTTCGAACATGCATTCAAGGAGTAAGCTGCATTCAATCTCATAAAATTTAATTACTATTTTTCCTAAGAGAAAAAGAAACAAATTTAAAATGTTATTTACGCTGGGTGAATTAGTTGTTACGCTCGACACGGTTGATTTCGTTTTTTTTCGTTTTTTTAAGGTGTAAAGGAGAAATTTTCAAGAAAGTCGATAAGATCGTGCTAACGATGAATCACGCAATAATATAGCGTTTCACGAACATGTGCGTTCAACTGGTTAACGAAATTATTCAGTTAATGAGAAAAAATAACTGGCTCAGAAAATTGGACGATTCACTGTAATTAGAATACTCGTAGAAGTATATAAGCACATATACATTTCTATTGACTAACATAGGTTAAAATTCTTCATTTACCACAAGTGACAGAATTATGTAAAGTGGCGCCCTTTAGCACACTGTTTTGCCCCACGAGTCTGTTTTCTTTTTCCACCACGTGTATCGTATTTCATGCAATATATGCCTTTACCAAGCATCGATAAAATCAATCTAATAAAACAAAAACATTCTACCGCTATGAATATATCAGAGATGTTTTGTTGGCCCACATGATACCACAGAAATATTAATTGAGTCAATCTAACCGCTATTTAAGCGATTATTGTCTATCTTCCTGTTATTTTCTAACCACTTCCTTTGTTGTTTTGATGCGTAAGTATATGAAACTTTTATATTGTTATCAAACCAATACCAATGTTCTTACCATATTTTTCATTTCTTATACTATTTACACATGAGTTATCAGTTTCAACTCTTTCTTTTTTCGATATTGTATAACAGGTAAATATAAATTCCAACTATTTTTATCGACACACCTTTTAATATAGATATAGGTGCTGCAAAATAACTTTATCTAAATGAACACTATTATTGTAGTTTACAAAATTAAAAGAATAATTACTTAAACGTACATATCAAAGATAAATGTACTATATATAACTATATTTTATAAGCAACTTTGATACTATTAAAGATCACTTACTCTATCAATCCCATCAACTGTAAACTATTTTTATTGTTTCTCCTAAAAGAATGAAAACCATATTTATTCTCAAAACAATTTAAAAATATTCCAATTCGGTAAAATTTTACCGAAACTTTCTTATCGAATAACGATACCGAAACGAGCAAAGAAGAGGGCCACGACTTCCAAGGCAGAATGTCGAAAACGACGAAGGTAGAGAAAGTTCCTGTCTTCCCTCGCGTCCCCACGTCGCAATGGCTGTTTCTACCGAAGGAAACGCTTCCTTGAAGCCCTGGTTCGGCTACCCACGCGCCTTATCCGAAGAAAGAAAGTTGTTGCGCCGCACGAAACCTGGAGATTTTCTCTCCGTAACTTGCTCCTATCTCCGCCGACATACCCTGGTTAAAACAGCAATCTCTCCTTTCCTCTGTGCTACACAGAGCTCATTCCACCACCACCATCTTCTTGGACAAGAAGAGCCACGATTTGACGGTCAGGAGCGCGATGGCGCTAATAGTCATTCTATTTTTACAGACGAAGATTCCGAATCTTCGAAAGAATCACGAGTGACTACGTACGCAGCTGAAAAAACTGACGCATCGGTGAATTATAATTGCGCTGTATTATACTTAATGTCGAGCGGCTATTAAAGGATTTGAGGTACAGTTTACTCCTCGGCGCAGATAACGTTCTGTACGATGATAACGAGAAAATCTTGCGAAATATTTACCAGGTAGACGATAACACAACACAAAGTTGTTATTCCGTGGTTAGTGTATTGAAGATGATGTTGGGCAAGGGAAAGGTGCGATTTGGATAAAGAATAACAGATGTCACCGTGAGCGGGTATAAACATCGTAACGAGATGGCGCATATAAGAAAGTTTCATGCACGTTATCCTTCAGAAGTATGTTTGACTTCTAAGTAATGCGTCTAGTACCAACAGGCAGCTCGGTCGATAATGAGCTCTAATTGAAACTTCAAATAGCATTCGGTATTTAAATTGTTACTTTGCAGTTGATTCTTTTTATTCTTCTCTTTATCTTCTAACATATATCTTTTCAGTAAACGATCACTCGACAGTGTTACAAAGTTCCACGACTTCTGCCCGGAATTCAGCTACAAAATAGTTTTAATAATCGTAACGGTAAAGTTCGTCGATGTTACTGTGCCCTTGACGACATCTATCGGAATAAAAAGTTAGGAATGTATCGAATCATCCTCCCCGAGAGATCAAGTAGTTCCAGTTAGCGTCACCTGATATCTCTGTTGTATAATTCGACCTCGAAAGCTTCTAACGTGTTCACGCATTAAATCTTTAGCGGAGATCGGTCGGCCGATCGTTCACCTCGAATGTCCGTTTCTTCGAGGCAAAATCGGTAGGTTCAATAACCTAGCGGAAACGTTCATCGTTTGCCGTTAATAAGAGACACCGGTTCGACGTGGTGAGGGATAAATTTAAAAGAAAGGCAACGCCTCCGAAAATGTCCCTGACCCGCGTAAAACCTTTCGAATGTCCAGTATGAAGATTCGGTCCAAGCTACTCGTTTACCATATAATTTTTCTCTTTCAGCGGTCGCGCCATAAGCGCATGCGCACTATACTATCATCGTTCGTGGCTACGTATACATGGTTAAATGCTTTATTTAACTCCAAGGACTTTGGATTTTCGTACATTAAGTATATACTGGTCACTGTATATTTTAACAATTCGTGCACGTCAACTTTTTTTCTTTCAAGAACGAAAAGAAGAAGAGAATGGTAAGGTAAGAATAATCGTCTTTACTATTATCATGCGCATTATGAGAACTCTCTTTTGTTTTAGGTGAATTGTGACAAGTGATTTATGATACAGAAATATCGCGTGTTCCACTTGCATAGTTACCTGTAAATAATTGATATACTGCTTTCTTAATGAATGCCTGACTGAAGTTTTTTTAAGAAGTTTAATTAAAAAAAGAATCACAAACGAAGACTTTGAAATTTTGAAACATGAAACGAGATATATGGGAAAAATCTTATCATGAAACATGTTGAAGAGATGAAGAAAATCCCACAGTCGGAGCATCGTTTCCAACAAAATCGATAGTGTTTACGTAACGATTATAACGAAATGTAATAATCGTCCATTGTGTAACAATTGCGTAGCGCACGCAACTCGTGTCCCCGGAATCAAATTTTGGCCGGTCTGGTTCATTCGATCGTCCAGTGGCAAAAACAGTTTCCGGAGAATCACTTGAAGATTACGGAAATCCACGCGGAAATTTCATAAGATGTCAGGCAATAGACTATCGTTTTACGTAGATAAACTAACTCTTCTCTCTCTCTCTCTCTCTCTCTCTCTCTCTCCATCTCTTTCTCTCTTTTCCAAAGATCTCAAGCACTCATTGATAACTACTATCACTATATAATTACGATTACAACTATTCTTTGCATTACTGGATTTATTGTTAGATTTAGCGACGATATTTCTTTAAGAAAGTAAGTGCAAAATTCAGTACGCTATAATCAATTCAACCGGTATTACCAAAATTGCTTTATCTAGTTTTGGTATTAAATGCTTACTCTTGCTAGTTTCTAAAATATTTAAACAACTATATTGTTTGTTATAACATGAGTTACGCTGTTGACTTTTTTACTTACTAAATATCATGTATTTATCAACTATTTTTGAAGAACTCGTGTATTTGAATTTAACAAGTTTCTGTTTTCAGATATATTGCAACTAAATATTTTTTTTAGCTATCAAAATGATACGAAAATTGGGAAATCAATAAGAACCATATTATCATGTCTTTACTGTAAAATATTTAAGTGGATTAATTTTTGCTAGTCATTCTTTTGGTTAAGTACGTTTATCAGAAAGTATACGTTGAAACACAATCTATTATGAATAATTTTGATTACAGATTATTAACAATATCGATACAACAAGCTGACGTAGAGGATTCAAAAGGAACATCGTGACTCTTTTCATAGTTACACGTAAAATGATTTAATAAAGCTCATGAACGTCCGCCACATTGGAAACTTGCAGTCGCTGTTAGGACGTTGCGTAATTTTTTAACACGGCGTATATACGTTGCCGAATATGCTAATGAATTTTTGTTATTGTAGTCTGGACGCACATTTCGCAGATCCGTTCGATATTGTCTGTAACATTCGATGTTCACCAGAAATCGCAAGCATACACGTCGTAGTTGATTGTTGTTGATCATGAGATTCCTTATCGCGAGATCTCAAAGATACCGATACCGAAAGGTGTAATTTTATCGTCTTTGTTTTCGTACAAGCATTACCCACGTTATGATAATCATCGTGTATTCAACGAAGGAATTTGTGTTGAACGAGATGCGAGATCTTTAGACGGAAATTAGTTGCACGTTTTTATCCCCGACATTTTATTATTCTGTGTCTCATCTTTTTGTCGAGGCATAAAATATACTTGAAAGTATTTACACGAAGTTTTATTAACATTTTACAAATAAGCATTTTTCGTCTAAAGTTCAAGTCGTTTCACAATTTTCCCGATGTCTGTTGCATCGATCGAATATGTAACTGTCCGCTCGAATTAGTTTCCCGAACGTCGCCATATCGTATTTACGTCAACGTAATGACGTTAGTCCCTAGGACGGAAATACGTTTACGTTTTACATTACGTGCCTCGATGATGAACCGTAACTATACACCGTGAAAGATTGTATACCCACATATGGCACGAACAGCCGTTTTTTCTTTGTATGCAAATCCAGTTGCGGTTATCTTTTAATCCCCTCGCTAATCGTAACGCGAAAACGTGCAGTTTCGTTGGTAAGCCTGCACGAGGTTTCAATTATAAAAGATCTGCAACTTATCTTTTACACGTATGATGTTCAGAAAAATTTTAGTCAGGATTCTACATCGTTACGTGTAAGCGATACCAATGTATATTATAAGTAATTTCTCGCGATACAAAACAAATCTGCGGAAAGAGAAATCTTCCATTTCGATCTCTCAGTACGTGACTCTCAGAGAACTATAAGCAACTGTACATTGGATAAAAAGCACGTGTAATGGATCTACGATATGTGCGACTTTCGAGAAGTCTTTAGATATGACATGTCTTCGTTAAAATTACACGGTAGAACATTCTGCGTGTAAACTTTTGATTTCTTCCGAAATTTTGAAGCTTACCTGTGGAGGGAAGTAGAAAAGGAGAAGGATAAGGAGAAGATAACGCGAATACCGTGCTTCTGCTTCGACATTGTAATACAAATCACTTTTCGGTTATTCTGAAAACACGTGATAAACGATGATCGAAGTTTAATTTCTTTGCTTCTTCCTTCCTTTCTTCTTCGTGAAATACTAAATGTCACTAGACAATGTTTCTTACTGCGTTCTCGAACAGGCTCCAAAAAAGAGAATACGCAATCGCTTGGCAAATATTTACACTTTAATCGTCCTTCTACATTCCAGTCTCAATCGCAATATTATCTTCTTCTCGAAAAAAAAACAAAAAAAAGGAATTTCAAAAAGAAATCATTTTTGTCTGCGCCATAGTTTATGTTATCTTCCATATTTACATTTTTAATCAATTTTTTAATCCACTTGCGACAAGGAAGAATATTGCTTTTATCAGAAAAAGAAAAGGAAAAACGGAAGAAGAGAAAGAATTGCCCGTTTCATTGTCGCAAAGCAAATATACAAACACCTTTTAGGATTGGATCGAGTAAAAGCATTATTCGTTTGTTTGCTCGAAGTGGAATCATGATAGATCGTTCACTGTAATAAGTCTTTGCGTATTTCGACGGAATATTCCATCATCCGTGATATGGCCCAAACGAACATGGCGGCCGTCTCGGCGTCCCATGCAAATGGCTGAAAACGGGCAAATATTCCACGACTATTGCAACATTTTCACTGGAATCGAAAACCGTGTATCGCATCTACGTCAGAGAACAATCGTTTTGTAATCCTCGTAGAACAGATAACAGATCGCTAATTCGCGAGATATGTAGGAGAGAAGACAGACAGAGGGACGGAAAGAGACAGAGAGAAAGAGAAAGTACGAAATGGCGGAAGCAAATATCCAGGATCTTCTGGAACAAAATGACGTAACGCGTGACCTTTGCGTCCGATAGAACCACGATGATCGCGGGACTTGGCCAAAACGGAGGCGTAACCACGCTGCTGCGAGCAATAGAAGGCACGATCGAACTTTCTTCGAGAGACTTTCGTGAAAGCTCTCCCCGACCGTGGGGAACTGGCACCGAGACCCGGCGTCGTGTTCGATTGGACTTCGTACGTTTCAAACGAGTCGCACGAAATGGTCGTGAGCTGGTTCCACGAGAGAATTTATATTTCGCTTTATTGCTATTTATTAAGTGTCTAGTGCCGCCGCGGGTTAACGATGGCACACGATGGATATGGAAGATAAAAGCTTTCTCCTGCCAAGCATGGCTACTCCTCGACTAGTTCTTCCAACGAGTTGCGGATAAAATAGGTCCCGAGTGGAGAATTCGGTGCATGGGAATTTTTATGATCGAGTTCTGTAACGCGCTACTCTAATTTCCTCGTGACACGAAACGTGCCGAAAGTGCCAGAGAAATGAGCCAAAATGATAATCAAAGTACTCTCCTATCGACCGTCCCATATCTACTATCGAATGGAGCATCTCCGCTAACGCAATAGCCCTATTTCTTCCTAGATAAAGCATACACAGGAAATAATCGCGTCTGGACTGGGAAGAACATAGTTCTATGATATATGGAACTCGTACTTTGTCCGTTTTCCAGTTCACGATAAAAATTCCCATGTTACCTCGGGCAGCGCGTCTGTCCTAACCTCTAATTTCCGCCATTTTTCGTGCCAGCAATTCGCGATCGGCGTTCTCACGATCGTGACACGCGAAACCTCGCGGAATACGGAAATCGTTATGGGCCTGTAATTATGTTTGCGTTGGAGGGCGGAATACGTCATCGTTAATGGCTGGACGTTACGCTGGATAACGAACGGCTATAATTATGATCCTTAAGTTCTAAATTTGCCTCAAGTTCGCTCAACAGCGATAGCTGATTACTTACGAATAGGGAAATTATTCTAAGTATAGTACGTCGAGTATCGTGTAACGAGAACTATATCAATTTAAGCAACATAGCCACCACGTTACTCTAAAGGCAGTAAAATATTGCTTCTTAAGGTTGTATCGCATGGAACACGATATTATTATTACATTTCGTACAACATCCTCGATTACTCTTCGTGTATCCCGTTGCGCTTAACCATTGATCTTAAAGCTGGTTTTGTTAATTGGTTTAGAACAAGAACGAACAAAAGAGCACAGAACAAGAAAATTAGATCGTATCTCTTTCACTTTACCTTTTTCTTTATTTTTTTAATAAAATAAGATCTCGTTAATATCACGCGAGTTTCGTATTCAATGGTATCGTCGTCTCAAAGAACACTGTGAAATTGACAAAGTGAAAAGCAAGAGAATCATTGATATATAGAAGATTTATTAAATAAAAAAATCACTAATCGTAAATATCGATAAATTGTCCATACAAAATTTAATTTTCGTCGATTTTTCGCATTTCATCGTTTTTCTACGATACTTCGAAGACAAAAACAAAACAACAACAAAAAAAAAGGCAAAATTACTCGAGATCGACCGTCATTGAAAAATCGTCCTTTTCGACCGGTGTTTTTCGTAGCAAAAATACAGAATAAGGAAAAAAAAAATGAAAAAAGGAAAAGCACGTCGTAGGAATTTTGGCAGTGCGTCAAACGAACATTCGTCGTTACCAAGACGCTGCAGAGATTGACTAGCGCTGATCTTCGATGACGACAAGAGATTACGATCTTCCAACTGAATTAAATAACGTATAGCAGGAGATGGAGTGAGGAGGTATTAAAAAAAGAGAGAATAAGGAAGATGAACGAAATAATTTTGAACGTATTGTACTTAATGATACACCTGCATCTGTTATTAGGATGAACTTAAAAATTGTACTCGGCAGTGTGGACAAAAATTTTGAGCTACCAAAGAGTTAACCTTCGTTCCCTCGTCGAACCTATTCTAATAATACTCGAAATTTAATTTCAGAATTAATAAGAACCTTAAATTCCTCGTCGAATATAAACAAAATTGTTCAATGATCGTAGACAATCGTATAAGTCAAAGGACAGAAGGTTAAATCTTTTCTTCAGCACCAATCGAACCTCCGTTATACGCACAATTATTCGTACAATTAAACACAACGCGTCTTCTTTTCGCCTAACGGGCTTCTCTCCCTCTCTCTCACTCGCTCACACTCAGGATTCTCTATCATCGTTGCTCAGTTACGCAACCTTCTTCCATTCACGCAATGCCTTTCTTTTTTTTTTTAATTTTAGTCTTTTCTCGTCTATTTTCTAACGCTTAACGAGTAAATGAAATTGAACTTCCGATCGATGATTCTTCAAGACAGAAGTATTCGTCGCATCCGAATACGTTTCTCGTGGTCGAACGTTGTCATTAAAAGATATATAGAACGCGCGTACGTGAACTGCAACTGTACCAACAGGCCACGATGCAGTCATCGACAAAGTTAATCGATGAGTACGTTGCCATCGATCGAACTGCAAACGAATTACGATTCTACGACGCGAATATAATACGTTAAGTATCTGTGTGTATACATATATATATATACACGTGCTATTACGTATACTTATATATGTGTACATACATATATAAACGGTGGCCTCTCCCGAAACACGACGATGATTCAAGACGAAAACTATCGGCGTATATTCGGTATGGCTTTCTATTCATCGATCAACCGAGGTTACGCTTATCGAGAAGCCTCCACAAACAGTCGCGCGGGGCGCTGCGAGCGACGGAAATAACAGAAGCGTTTGGAAAGTCTAGCGGTCGAGGCACGGATGTCGTTATGTATGCCCGTGGCGAGATGGACTGCGCGTTGAAACGTCGAACTTCGTTCTCGTCTATCTACGACAGAAGGCAAAGTTCGAGGCTGCACGGTCGGTAGAAATGCTTCCTCTTTTTCCCTTCGAGAACACTGCTACTTCATACGTACGATGCACGTGCGCACAGTCTATATCGCGGTCGAACGTCGCACAGAGAAGTCACCACGCTTTTCTTTTTTCCTTGCCGCCTCTTCGCAGTCCATTTACATTGATCTTTTTTATTCGCGCGTTATGGCGCGTATGCTTTCGCACGTCGACGATAGAAGATGACAAGGAGACACTTTCGAAACCAGGTCGTTTCTGGTGTGACGTAACCTCACTATCTAAGACGATACGTGTTGTCATAACGAATTTTGAATCCTGTACGAGCATCTAATTGGACGTAAGAATGCTATCAAATAGTGCACTTCGAGAATAAAATATTTCTTCATAAAAAGGAGCGTACTTTTTTTACGTCCGTCATTCTGGTTATTACGGAACGACGAAAAGGAAATAAAAGGGAGAAGAAGATTCGGTGGAAAGAGGACACGAAACAAGGGAGTTCATTATATGCTTCGCAGTGTCGCAGGATTCGTGTCGCAGCACTTCCATTGTTTCTACTCAGGGACATGGTGTGTGACTCGCAGGGATTCGCTCGCAACGACCGCCATCTTCTTTTATATTTCGTTCCATTTTTTTCTTTTCTCTTTTCTTTCTCATTTTATTTTTCAAGTATCCTTGTTCGAACAGACTTTTGAACAATTTCTTTTTCAGCTTTTCCTTTTTTTTTTCAACGAGTCGCTATAATGATAACAATAAAGAATTGGGACGAAGATCTCTCCGGCATCACGGTGCTCTGACAATTCGAATTTTATCCGGAGCGCGGACAGGCGCGCATCGAACGAGATCGCCCCTCAAGGCTGATGATTCATCATGAAACTTCATCCGATGCAATATTCTGAAAAAGGAACGAGATCCTCGGTCGACGATAACGTTATAAATTTCTCAATAAGAAAGATCGCCCATTGAAATGCGTAACCCGATCGTTCCACCAAGACGGCCGATACATAATATACAATATATATTTTAAAGTTACACGCCTTTTATGAGATCAGCAAAATTACTATGCCACTGTCCTCGAGCCAAAATGATTAATGAATCGTTTATTCAAACCTGACAAGGGTTACCTGTAAATATTGAACAAAAATATTTCTGTGTAACAGACAACTCAAAGTGCTTTAAAAATCGTTTAAGAAAAAAAGACTACACTTGTTTAGTCATTTGTATTATAGTAATCACGATACTTGATAAAACGTGTCTTTTGGGAATAAAAGTTTCAAATTACTTCGAACGATCTAATCAATCTAACTCGTCTAACGTAATACATCGATATACTAGAACCCTTGTATAACACGGATGGATACATCCACCATATATATATATATATATTTAGAGACACGATTTCTTATTCCTTCTTCGTCTCATTTCCTCTAATTTCAGACGACTGCTTCGGACGTGGTAAACTCCCCGACTACCTCGAAGTTACTCAACGGTAGAAATTAAAATTAAATCGGCTGGACCGCCTACTTTCTCGGCGTATGAAAAAAGAAAAGAAAAAGGAAAAGCGAGAAAAAAATAATCAGGTTAATCGATCGGGAACGAATCCCCTGGCAAGTCGAACCTCTTCGAGCAATGGACCGAGAAGATCAGAGAAACGTTCTTCGAGGATGCACAGGTACTTTGTCTCACGATGCGCTCGAATAAATATTATGCTATTTACAAAGCGATGAATAATATTGCTTCTCATACCGCGAAATTTCTCTCGTGAAACGGTATCACGTTGCAGTGAAACGATAGTTAGCACACGTGTCTAACAGGATTTATGACACTGACACGGAGCCCTTTGGCCGTTACCGAGGGAAAGCAGGTTTCAGAATACTTGTACCGGGGAAAGTCTCGAAGACAGACCGGAAGTAAGGCTGTATTTCGGTTCCAGGTGTGGATGAAGGCAAGATTGACAACGAGATGTCGGATAAAGGGTCAAACATGACGACATTAGGAGGGCTTGAAACGGCAGTTATCTCGTAAGTAGGTGATGGCTTGGAAAGGGCACGGGATGAAAGTAATTTTAACGATCTTAATGATGGACAGTTTTATCACCTCGCACAATCGTGCCTTATAGTACTCCTCTACGGCATCAGAGGTCTTGCAACTGGGCTCAGGATATCTAAAACGTGTGGGAGAGACACGGATAGGATATTCACTAAAGGTGATACCGGATGAGAGAATGTTCACTGGAAAAATCGTCTCGTTGGACAACTGCAGGTGATTTTGAACAATGGAACTGAACGGTTTAGGAATCTCAAAAATCGATCGTGAGCAATGAACTCACGGATTCTTTAGTTGACGATCAGTCCTAACACGAGTCAAGTGATTCTTCGAACACCGACGACGTTGCACGCATCCAAAGTCATTTCGATATATCATGGCATAACAATGATACCTATGTGAACATCATCATCTCGAGCTCGAAACTACGATTAACGAATTTTCAACACGTCGAGAAGGTACTTCTTGAGTGTTTGGGTATTCTAAACGAGAGAATGTCGGATGGTATATGTACAAGAGGTTGAGAAGGATGTGGATGTGAGGACGAGAAGATATCGATGGTACTTTGATACTCTGTCGATATAAATTAAAAAATAAGGAAAAAATAAAACGAAGCGAAGAGAAAGAAACAGCAGGAAAACATAAGGTGATAGAGTTAAAATTAAGTAAAATAATTTCAGCTGGTAAAGCACCGGTCTCCAAAGGATGATCATTCTCATCGTAGAAACCTGCTGTATATAATTAGCCCCTCATTTGGGAAAAATACAAAATTCTGTTGCTGAATACTTGTATAGTAACCACGTGCATTTGGGATAATATCGCTATGTTACATCTAGTATACGTTCGATAGACGAACGGGCACACGGGGCGTCAGTAATGTAGGTAGTAAAGTATAAAATCACGGAACATTATCTACTGTCTTAATTCGTAGCGTGAGGCGAAACCGGACGCGCGGTTCTCAGGGCTCGATTCGATTCGGATCGGGCGAACACGGTCGTTTACATGCGGCGACACGTATGAAACGAAAAACATTGCGGCATATGAACGCGAGATATGGATTATCGTGGTCAATCATAAAAATGTCGCTTGATTCGGCTCACGTTCGCTTCTTTTGTCTGCGGAAGCACGCACGCGGCGATAAGGTACATCGTTTCTTGCTGTTTTTTAATTTTCCTTTTTTTTTTTTTTAGGTTAAGAAATACGAAAAGAGGACGCGGGCATTTTTCCACGAGAACATATTCCGTCCTGTATCGAACAAACGTACAGAATCGTCGAAAATGACAGGAATAAAATGAAAAAAAAAGGGGAGAGATGAAAAACGAATCGATTCCAGGTAACATCTCGATCTCCGCGTGTGTGTCCTCGTTTAGCGGCATTTTCTAGACGTCGTTTTCGAGGAGAATTTAAATGCAAGCCATTGTGGAAGCCCGAGACACTTACCAGCATCAATGACGCCGCGTGTCCTCCTCTCGCTGTACGTGTACGAAAAAACAACGCGAGATGAAATATGCATGAGAGAAGAGGTCGTAAGGTATAAGGGGCGCATACATGTACGCACGTACGTATATATATATGTACATGCATATGTCGCGAGTATATATGTATACATATATTTAGGCATGTACGTATATACACAGGTACAAACGTATTTTTACATGATCCATGAAGTGTGAGAAACTCGAAGATACTACTACATGTGAGAGACAGTGTGTATATGAATCGTACAACACCGCATCACTTCTTGCCGAGGAAAATGTCTTGCGGATAGGGCATACGTCTCTACATCGAACGTACAAAATAAAAAAATTCAATTTCCATCACATCTTTATTGCTTTACTACGTATTTTGCTTTTTATTCTTTTTTTATTAACGATTGTTTACACTCGATGTATCTCTTCATCGATCCGTCTCTATCGCATCGAAAAATCGTTCAACGAAGAACGGATAAATGGAAAAGAACGAAAGAAATAGAATCAATTGTTCGAGCAGTGACGCTTGAGTTCGGTAATCGGAAAGGGAGCGATATTACCTACCACGCGCGACCCTTGTCTTTACATTTGTACCATAAACGAAGTAGACATTTGTCAAAGGAATAGAAACCTACTAAAAGAAAACGAATGTCTTCGAACGGAATCGCAATGGAGATTCGATGAAAAAAAAAAGAAGAAATATGATTTCGTATCACGTATAAAAATAAAAGAAAAAAGACATTCCAGTGAACGTGTAAAAATCGTGTCAAACTTCTTCCTCGGCAACGATGCGTACCGTACAAAGTCGACTATGTTCTACGCAATGATATCGAACGTATGAATGTGTATGCGTGTGTATGTATATGCATGTTTAAATCCAACTGTGCGAGTGAAAAGGCGCGTCCCCGTTGTGACGAACGCTAGGCTAAACGCGCAGGGATCGCACTAACGTGTGTAGTTTCCGTTTTTTTTTTTCTGTATATGTTACGTATCACAGACTTCACTTGGAACTGAACACTGACGGAAGTTACTCGCGCTGATCGACGCGACCAACGTCCTTATAATGGGTCCACCATATCAGCACTTCGTCAAATTTCAACGTCGTAGAAGAAAAAAGAAATCGCGAGTCGTCGATGATTACACACGCCAATTTCACGATGGAGCCCTACGCGGTGAGGTCACGTGATCACAAGTCGCGCGAATTTCGAATCGCAGGCTCGGCAAAAAGAAAAAGAAAAAGGTCAGTTTTCACCACAGAGTTTCTTCGGTCGCCTCGCGGAGAAGAAATCCGGCAGTTGGTTCACTATGTATATATAATTATATATTCGACTCCTTGTTATCAAGTACCTTCTCTCCTTCCTTTCTTTCTCTCTCCTTCCGCACGAATACTCTCTCGTCCGCTAACTATCCTACGACAGGTCGTGCTGTAGCTTCCGCAGCATGAGATCCACCGCGATCCTGGCATCTTCAACGGAATCGTGCTCCGTAACCTGTATTTCCCTTCGCAGCACAGTCCTCGCTAACGTCTTTAGGCTGCTGCGAAAAGGATAACCGAGAAAGTGCGGGAACGCGACGCACGTGTCGATCACCGTCGTGTGAAGTAACCTCAACGCCCGGAGATCGTTCTCCAACCCGTGGCCTATGAGTATAGTCTCCGCGTGGACGAAGCTGGTCAAGTCTTTCTGAACGTCCCTGAGCGATTTCGACGCTTTCGAGAGATCCTTCGCGGTGATGCCGCTGAATCTGGTATTATAATCGATCACCTCGGCATCTGGCATCACCAGAGTGTCGTACACGACCTTGCCGTCCATGCCGACTACCGTGACCTTGGCTAGTTCAAGACCGCGTCGAGTGAAACACATCTCGCAGTCCAGAGCGTACACGCCGTAATTGCCATCTTTGGGTACGGTTCTAGCTAATCTGGTATGAACGTAGCCGTCGAAAGGACCGTTGAAACCTGGAGCCAATCCCGTCCATACGTGCATCCTGGCTGTAGTGCAACCTCGAGCAGGCTCACGACCCCGACAGCACTCCCACGTGTCACCGTGAGCACCATCTACCAGACCGCTTCGTAGTTTGCCCCAATGGTAAACGCAACGCTCCTCGTAGAGGTACTCCCCGTCTTCACGGTTCATGTAGAAACTCTTGTAACATCTGGCACACCTTCTCTCGACCACCACCAGCTCGTAAGGGTCCGGTGTAGAGTCTCTTCTAGACTTCTCTTGATAGCTGGAGTCGGAGGAGGAAGATGACGAGGAGGACGAATCGGTAGAGGACGACGACTCACCGATATCCGAACTCTTGTCACTGTCCGAAGCACTCTCTTGCTCCAAGTCTGAACTCTCCAAGGAACTTCCACTGCAGTTTCCACTGTCTCCCTCGCTCTCGACCATCATCCAAGACCCGCTGCCGCTTCCTGGTACGAATTCCCGCGCATTCGCGTCCAAATGATGGTAACCGCGTGCTCGGTGACCCATGGGGTGCTGATGATGATTGATAATCACTGCGTAGCCCGGGAAGTAATTGCACTCTACGGGATAACCAAGGTGAGCCAGCTGGTCTCCAGTGAGCGTGTATCTGCGGAGCAACGAGGCAAGAGCAGCATCGCTCAAGTGGTGCAGTTCCTTCCTCTGACTGCTTAGGAAAATACTACGGGACTTTTTCGAGCCACCATTCGCATTCACTCCGGAGACACCGTCGTTCTTACTCTCCTCGCGGTGAGTATCGTTCTGAGCCTGGTTCCTCCTGGCACCTGAATTTCTTCTACCCATAGATGCCACCTCGGTTGACTCGGAGCCTCTGGTTGGACTGTTCTGATGATGCTGCTGTCGACAGTGATGATGTCTACGGTGTCGTTGCTGCTGCTGCGTCGGTTGCTCGTCTTCGTGTTCGTCGTCTCTGAGCTCGCGACGCTGGTCTCGTGGCACTCTGCTGCGATTCTTGCGTTGCCTTCTACTCAGGATGGCTCGATCTTCCTTCGTCGTAGGCGATGACGTTGTTATCGCGACGCTCGACGTTGCTGACGTACTATCGGATGCAGCGGTTGTCGGCGACACGGAAGTTGCGGATGCCGAGGAAGCTGATGGCTTGCTCTTGCTCCCCGATGACATCGTCTTCGTCGATGCTGGCGTCTCGCGATTCACCTTACAGCCACCGTACCGATCGGTCTCCCCAGGATCCAGGACCTCCTCTTCCGGCCGCAGGCCGCAATCTTTATGTCACATACAAAAACATATATGCGTCAGTTCATCGTCCGGCAGCGAGACTTAAAAATCACCTACATTATACTGTTAAGGTTTGCCATACACCACGCGCATGCATCTGTGTCCTTCTCTAATACTTCTCGGTGTTTCTCCACCGGTGTTCGTTAGGGTAGACAGTGTAATTCGTGACGTTATATACTTATCGTTTGAAATTCCGAAAATGCATTTCACGATATTTATCCGCGTCCTTTCATTTTCTCGAGTATCTCAAATATGTACAGCCAATACGATTAGTCAACGGGGGGCACACACATCGTAGGCTTTTAGTCAGGTCGTGTCTGAATAGAGGATAGACGAGAAGTAATGGGTACTTTATAATCGTCTGTTCCTTCTTTCTCTTGGAAAACGTTACTCAAACGTCGCGAAACCGCAGCGTGATCAAGGATACGCCAACATTTCGCGGTCACATCGATCCGAATCGCTCTTGACCCAGAGACCGCCATATTTCTGCCTTGAACCAATGCCCTATGCCACGCGTCGCGACTAAACTTGGTACGGTTCCAACGAAAAATGATTTTTCTTTTTTCTTGCAAATTAGTCGATACTGAAGTTTACGAAGTCGAACGATTCGCTAAGGAACGATTTGCTAGAGCTGCGCGGTTACTCTGCCTCGAAAGAAACGGGAAAGAGAAAAAAGGGGAACAAAAATGTGAAAGCTTGCCACGGACGTATGAAATAACGTATATAGATTGTTATATGTGCATAAAGGAACCATAATGTCGACGCATCGTTGCATAGGCGTCGACTCACAACGATTCAGCGACGATCGAGGCTCAAATCAATGGATAGAAAGAGATTTATATGTGCATAAAGGAACCATAATGTCGACGCATCGTTGCATAGGCGTCGACTCACAACGATCGAGGCTCAAATCAATGGATAGAAAGAGGAGAAACATTCTTCTTTCAGATCGTTGATCGTTGTTACGAAAATCTTGCAGGTATTTCGAGTCGATCGAAAAGGTGCGCGATAGAAGTGACGACCTATAAAATTTCGACGGAACTCCGTTTTCTTGAATGGCGTGAGAAAAAAGCAATTTAACACGAGCCCGTTTTTCAATTTACTCCGAAGCATAGTCCGCGTTAAAAATAAGCAAGAAGCTCCACTTTACGAGCCGTTCCCGGACTAACCAGATAGAATCTCCGGCCGTTTCTCACTCGTATTAGTCGCGGGAAGTAAAAAGCGCGATCGAGTGGCGCTGCGCTCTCGTTACGAGGCGGAGGCAACAAAAAATGGCGGCCAATAAAAGGTGAACCGTTTTAACGCTTCTTGTTTATTCAACAATACGCAACTTTCGCCAAATGCGTCACGGAAAGGGTCGCTTTCTTTTCACCGTTTTTACCGGCAGAGATACGCTGCTCCTCTCTTTCGAATAAACACGTTTCGCGCATGAATGAAGAAAGGGGAAAAGAGAAAAAAATTGGAGGAACTCTAATTGGCCTGGAGTTCTTAATTATTTATATAATTCGAAAACTGAGAATCCGCATTGCTTTGCGGATGACTAAAGTCGATGACTAAAGTTGCGTTTGAAATTGCACAAATTGTTCGAATCGAATCGAGGAATAACTGATTGTACAGAATTCGGTAAAATGTTTAATTTAGCGCGGACCACGTGACGGAGAACTCGAGGAAATTGGCGTGCTAAATTACTATTTAGCATGAAGCAGCTACGAGATTCCAAGATTTATTTGTATCGAAACTTGTGACTTATTCTGTACAATATATAGACTGACTTCGAGTTGGGATGAATTTCAAAAACTATTTTGGGATTGTAAGATCCTATTTGGTATCTTATTATATTTCTATTCAATGAAATCAATTTTCGCTCGAGTTAAACGCTCATTTATCGAAGAATATCGAGTGTCCTATAATCCCATAAGAGGGGATTCTAGCGCTTTACGTTTTCTATGGACAGGACGAACTAACTCGTCTACCCTAGTTCTACGCAGCACGTGCAGAGCGCGTTATCATCGAGCGAACTGCCCATTCGAAGCGTTAAATTCCAATATCGTTTGCAACTATTCTCTATGGACCACCTTATAGATTTCTTTGGCACGTGGCAGCGTTTGCCAATAATTCGATGTATTTCTACATTTCCTACGTCTTAGAATTACAAATAGATGAGAATCAGCTTAAATCACGCGACTCTGTCCAAGAAGAACAATTGCAATGCCTTTCACGAGTAACCCATGAAACGTCATCGAAATAAGGAAACTGGATGATATGACAATACTGCATCGATAGTTACGTCAGAAAGTTGACGCGGAAGAACGAAGAAAATTCCCCGAAGGAAAAGTGGGATTACCTCGACCTTGTGACTGATCCATCGGTTCATTGGTGGTTTCCACATAGACGACGAACGTGAGTGGCAAAGAATTTAATTGCGGTCGAACGATTGATCCGGTTTCCACACAGAGGTCGACACGATCAGCGAGGATTCCCGCGCATCTGAGCGAAGGGTAACGAAGGAAGGGATGGAAGGAGGGACGAGGGAATCACGGCGCTGACTCGGATAACGGACTACGCTTCTCCGGTCGCAGAAATGACCGGCTTCGATATGTACCGTTGCGTCATTTAATGAAATCATCCGCCGCGCGTCATTCGATTCTTTGAGGAAATCCCGGTCTCCGTGCGAGTCTGAGTTGCGGCCAACGTGGGGCCGAGGGGAACGTGAAAGGAGACCGCGTGGTCTAAGAAAATTTACCGCCACTAGAAACGACGGAAAATCTCGAGAATTCTATTCGAAATTTTTCCTGGAGTAATTGAGAAATAAAACTGAACATAGATACATGTATAAAACATATATGGTGAGAACGAGAAGTGAGGTTAGGGTACGAATAAATATTCGTAAGTTAGAAGAGTAACCTAACCCTCTTGCACTGCGATTTAATTATACGAGATGAGACGAAATATTATAAAATTATTTAATTTCTACGAATCTTGCGTATATCTAACCTTAAAATAGGTTAAATATAATTTTAGTCTAATGCGAAATGTGATTCATCTTTCTGGGATTTAGCATAAAAAATTCACGATGAAGATTCGTTATTGTAGCATAAGGGGTTAAGAGAACGACATATGATTAATTTATACTGAAATAATAGCAAGATTAAGCCATGGAATGCTTAGATGTATGAAATGCAATGGTGGGGATGTGGGTGGGATGGGAGAAGTAAGCTACGAGTTAATGAACCCCTTCACTATGATAAGTGATGCATCATCGGAAATTAAATAATCAGTTATTTTTATACGCATAGGTCTTGTATAGTCTGGTGAGATTTCTCTTATCATTTATTTGTACAGAGTGATACAAAAGTATCAAAAGGTTAAATATTGCTATTATTTCGCTGGCGAAAAACCTAACCTAACCTTTCACCAAAAGAATTCCTCAAACTGTAAAGTAGGCTCAATCTACGTTTCGTGGAATCGATAAATCGATAAGTACGATATGAGAATAAATAAACACGATATCAATGAGAAAACGGATCAAACTTGCGAATAAAATTTCAACGCGGAATTAGTGAGGTTAGGTCTGAATGTAAGCTCGTCGTTAATCATGTGTACCGAATTATCAGCTTATGATGAACCACTTCATCGAGTGGCCGACGCGAGCATAAGCAATCTGTCGCCTCGGCGTGTGGGCTTGATTTAAGGCCAGAGAATTTCCCACGACGCGCTATTATTAGGCTGTTACAACCGCGCCTGTTACGTTCGTGCATCGGAAAGGTGATAGCGACGCAGCGGCCAGCCAGCCAGTGGCCCCAAATTCTATATATCGTTTCGACGAATCAGATTCGGAATAATCGAACGATCGGTATATGGCGTATTTCAACGTTAAACACTTTCGCAAGATGACACTCTAAACCTGCTGGCTCAGGACTTTCGTTGCATTTACTTTTACTCGAAGAAATTCTGCAGGACGAGTACAGGAAGTGACCATAACCTCTATACGCCGGTAAATCGTAAACTTTCCGAACGTCGCATTCTTGCGAATGTTTTTCAGGTCGAGAATCGTTTTTTATTTGCATACACGATACAAATGTTTTGCAGATACGTCAAAAAATACGTTAAAAAGGGAAAAAGAGCATTAATCTTACATCTGAAGCTACAAACGTATTAACTCCGAGAACCTTGATACTATATCGATAGGACGAATATCAAGAATGATAAGACGCGGTAAAGTACGTCAATATGAAAATCGCATTGCAACGCATCGAGAGATACGTTCGGAGAACGTTGCAAGTTCACTAGCCGTCTTCTAAATTTACGCCTCAACCCACGGACATTTTCCGAGATTTATTTTTGACCACGACTCGTATTTCGAGACGTCGCGTTTCCCGAAACATCGATCGGGTACGGAAGACGAACGCGTGAGGAGTAAAACGATGACTATCATCGTTACGTAGTATCACGATCATCGCTGATTATTTACTACAAGAGAATGATTCATAATATACGATTTCGTTGTTAACGCGGCCGTGACTGATGACTCATATTAATTACCGAATAATCTTCAACGATGATGTGGCGAATGTTTTGCGAGAGGTTAGACACGTTAGTTCGATGGACGTTATCCAATTAACATAATCCCAAATATTTCTAATTTTGCCTATGTATCATTTTTCGTTTATAAGTAATGTTACTACGATGTACGTATTTTATTCGAACCTAACCTAGCACCATTTAACTAATCAATCTTTTCAAACTCAAAATTCCTATAGGAGTATTCTTTTTCAAAATCAAAATTCCTCTAGGAATATCTCTTTCGTTAGTCGTTACTCATAGGACGAATTTCGCTTGCAACGTGATTAAAAAGAGACGAGAGAGTGGAGAATCGAAGGCACAGGGAGAACATAACCTAAAAGGAGGTCGAACTCTAAACGACGGCAAGAGGAATCACTCGGGCCGTGGGCATTCCAGTTAAAAGACCTTTTTCCAAGAACCGCGCAGCCCACCAGAGCTCGAGCGCTCCTGTTACTCATGTTTCTCGGTACCCCCGTGGTGGCGCGCACGTATACACGTGGCACGACATACCTCGTCTTTAGATTCGAGGTTAAACGCACCGGGAGAAACGAAAGAAGAGAAACTCGCTGGTAAGACAAGCCGATGCCGCTTTACGAAAATCTTCCATGGTCAACGGGTCACCCACGATCGTCACAGTGTGAACCATTAAAGGATACGACACAACGAGCTGTTCAAATATTTTAACCCTTACACGGCGCGTTACGAAACCCATCTAACGCCATGCTATATGGCTCTACAGGCTTAAAGTATACGACTCAAAAGGTGATGAATCACAGAATTTTTCAGGTACACGGAATGCGTGTATTTTTAGGCGAATACACAATGGCAGATCCAGTAGGGAATAAAGGCAATTTCAAAAAAATATTTAGTTGGTTATACTCTAATTTTTTATGATGTCCAAATAATTAATACGAATTTGATTAAAAATATAATAGTATCAGGTGGAAATATTAAAATATAAATTTGTAAGCAAATTTTAGCCCTTTGCACTTGGCAATTTTTTCACTACAGAAAAATAGTAATTCAAATAGTATACAAATTAAGAAGTACAATTATTTTACTTCGACATTCCACACATCGTTGGATAATTTTAAATTTGACATATTAATTAACATCGATTTCTAGAATCCGATTAAATGGTTGCTTCTCAAGTGCGAAGGGTTAAATCGCCAGAAAATGAGTTTAGAAACGTACATATCTTTGCACATTTTACAGAAACGGGGAAGAGTTCTAAATTTGCCCATGTGGAAATGGAATATTAATCAAACGGTTATAATTATATCACCGAATAGTCTAGTGTTAGCCGTAACGAGAAATCGAGGCGTTTAATCCTGTTTCTACTTCAAAGATGAAATAGTGAAAGTAGTCGTTCGGCGCGAGCGATTTTTCCATTTTCATACTTTCACTATGTTCTCTCGTCCTTCTTCGTGTAATTGGATCGATAACGCGAGGAAGCAAAAAGGAAATACGTTTTAAAACGTTTCATATGAATTTCCTCCTACCCTATAGAGGAGTGGAGAAACGAACGGAGATACAAATCCGGGCCGATGAGAATAAAAAGCAATCGGGACAGGATAATGTTTTTCGAGACCAAAGCACCGTAGTTTGCGAACAACTTGATTTCACTCGAACGACCTACATCTTGCCTGTCTACTTCTGCTCGTAGGACTAAACGAAAAATATATAATATAACGGGTAACACGAGTGTCTGGTAATAACCTACCATTCGCCGTGTAAAAACGTGTTTTCTTTCCAAGTTTATGAGTTTTCTCCTCTCGGTGGAGTTACACCTCGTAGATTTTATATCGCAACCTCAAAGTTGTATAGGACTTTTACTTCGGCACTCGGTCACGTTTGTCTCGTGTACATGAACCGAGTCGAAGAAGAAACGTCAGGAGGCGTGTACAAAGGTTGTAAATCGTCGTGGAAACGGTGCAAGCAGAGACAGAGATCGGCTATTGTTACTGGCACAACAATACGGACAGCAGTGACACATGCAAATAAAAAAAAACCCATCGCGTCACCGATGAAAACACAAGTGGCCATTTTCCCGAATAAAAAGTCGCTCTACCGAGTTATCCGGTACAGGCGGAGTTTAAAGAAACCACGAGAAGAAAAACACACAGAAAAAGAAAAAAAAAAAAAAGAGATCATCCATCGAGAGACTTTATCAGAGACATAACTTTTTTTATCGCTTTTCTCGCGCAATAGTGGCAATTGTTGCGCGTGCCAATGGCGTAGCTTCCATCGTCACAAATCTCCCCAAAAAAATCTCATCCGTTTGATTTATGACTCACGAGTCCACTCCGAGGCCTTTCAATTTCGTTATACACTATATAACGTTGTGCAACTTTGCCAGATAATCAAACTATCTTCTAACTAAACAATACGTCTCGCTTTAGCGACGTATATTTTTTTATCAAAAATTTCGAAAACAACGCGTTTCGTTCGATAATAATGAAACGAGGAAATAATCGAATCGGGTTAATCTCAATCGATTAGTCTTTGCTCCTGTTTTATCTGTATATACGCGTACTATTTCATCTCGATGCCACGTCGATAAACGCGAACGTAAAAATCTGGCGCTAAAGCGATAAGACAGATGTCGCTGATAGAGACCTCTGGCGGAACGAATTTTCATTACTTTATCGGTTACGTACCTTCGGCACAGCTTGCGAGGAACTTGCCGTTGCTGGAGAAATTCATGTCGAGGACAGGGCCGGTGTGTCCCTTCAACGCACCCACCATCCAGGAATGCGTGAACTCCTGCTGTGCTTCGCGTCTCTTCTTGTTCTTGGCGCGTTTGTTACCACCGCCGCCGCCGGTCGTCCCAGTCGATACGCTCGTCGAGTCCCTCGAACCTTCGAACTTCACTTTTTCCGATTCTGCGGCATCTGAAACGATAAATAAATCGTCCGTTACTTCTACACCATTATAAATGCATGTCGAGTACGACGTAAAGGGACGAGGGTGAATTGAAGGTTAGGTTCTGAAAACATAGCTGTGGCGGGTAATAGGAAACCACGTAGAAGAAAAAGGTAGTGAAACCGAATCTTCGAAGTTTTCTTTCCTCGGTATAACGGTCGAGGAAACGATAAATAGTTTATCGTGCTTAATTTTAATTTTAAGCATATATGATTCAATTGCATACGAGAGGAAACAAAAATTACAGTTACAAATTTATTTCTTTAACCCTTCGATAACTGCGCAATATATTCTAATCGTAAACTACCGTTAACTCGTGAGTCATTATAACGTTGCTTCTCAATGCTGTCGATTTATATTCTATAATATAGAATATAGACTTCCTATTCCTATCTGTCCGCATAGTAATAGTACACATACCCTCGACTTAATCACATTTTTATCCAATAATAAACTATCAGATTACACACTGCCGGTTTTAAAATTACATCGAATGAAAAAAGGGAATGGAAACTTCATTAATGATATCTCGAGGAAGATTATCGTCAGAAAATTCAACTAGCCCGATAACCACGATATATTTTGTCGTCACGTAACAGTAGAACCGTTTCGCACCACGTGGTACACACGCCATACCTCTCTCCCTCTATCGCCATCGCGTCACATCTTGTCCCTCGTGGGAAGTCTTTCAAAACACGCTGCCGAACGCGTAAAGTAGCCTTACCGTGTTATGTTTACGTAGTCTCTGCTGTGCTCGTTCCAACCAATGTTTTTTGCCTCGTATATCTGAAACCTTCACAGTCGTCGAATATGAGCCGAGTCGTTTTATCCCGAAAGACGAAAAGCAAAACAAAGCAAGCCGAAGCGAAGCGCAGCGCGCACGTGAAACGAGACCGAACCGTACAGTCACGAAGAAGCACGGAAACTGCCGAACTACCGATCGGAAGTGTTCCGGTATACGATCTTGATGCTACAAGCATTCCGTGTCTACTAAGGTGAATTTGCTTTATGTCCGCCCTTTTATGTTGCCTTTAACCTGTGTAACAGGCAAACTAATTTGTTTTCGGGGGTGAACGATTCATATACTACCCCGATAGGTAACTTTTTCGCCCATTACTCCATCCCACTCGACCCATCCCCACTTCATACCCACGGAACCCCTTTTCGCCGCCAGGACACTGTAACCAGTTTCAAATTGTCCAATAGTGTGACACGGTAGCCGAAGAAAAGCTGTCCCGGGGAAAAATTTCGATTGGTCGTGCCTCGTAATTGGTAGATAGGAAGAATTCCCTGGATGTGATAACCGAGAGAAACAGTACAGGGCATTTTGCGTTTACCTGGATGCACAGACATGCCACATTTCCACTCTATTTGGTATTAATTATATAATTATAAATCGAGTTAAAATATTACATCACAGAATAATCAACAGTAAATGTATTAATAATTATCGAGACCATTTGAAGAAATATTTAGATCTGGGATATTTATTTATTTATTTGAACTCCGCATTCTTGCGTTAATTTGTCATTTATAAATTCGCCATTTTTACTTTAGTTTAACCAATGAGGAAAGTAGACACGCCATTTTAACGTCAAAGATGGTAGGCATATATATAGGGTAAACATTTATATAATCTTTGTTTCAGTTCATATGAAAAAACATGCATCTGATGGAATAAAGGATGAATTTGTAACGACTCGTAATAAATTATCTCGCATATAAATGAAATGATGGACGAATTAATTACAAGCGTGTCTCCTTAAGCAGTCCCTCGTTAAACAGCGATGATTACAATTTATATAACCATAGTAATCGTAATTTGAATGTGACTTTTTTCAACAACGATGGTACACGAAACCGAAGATACAGTTCGTTCCTAAAAAGGGACGTTAATTATTCCGAAATCTGGTTTTATTGAAATAAATGACGAGGAGATAAATTCTTAGAAGAATTGAAGGCGTACAAAACGGCGTGTTAAAGGGAATATTGAAATGAATAATTCAGTAAGTAAAATTACGTAGATTTCTACATAAGAGAGAATCTTAAATATGTGGCTCATGGGAAACGAGTTGTTTACTTATTTTTCGCAATCGCTGCGCAAGTCTTGACAATTTTCAGAACTGTTCAGCAGCCTATGAAACACGTGTATTATCAGGATAACCTGTATGTGACGATACCTTGGGCAAATTAATTTCCATACGTCTCTTCGTGCATTTATATACCACTAGAGTTATTTGCAAATAACTAGTAAGTTTCCTTAACTTAAGCAGACTTTGTAACCTAACCACAATAGGTCGATGGTTTATGGATTCGCTTAATTATTACCAAGGCTGTTCGAAGAAAAAAACAATGACAAAAAATCGAGGACTTTTGACACAAAGTAGTTAAAGGTATAAAATAAAATCAGAATATCTACAATTGGGCAAAGAATAAATAAATATAAAATTAAAACATATTTATTGCGATGATGCATATGAAAACAGCTTTACGTGACTGAACACAAAATCAGGCTTTAAAAGCCGAGTTAACTACTAATTATCACCTGATACTGACTCGTCTGTTCCAAAATTATAATTAACTTTGGAAAATCCCATGAACGACTGTTCGTTGAGCTAGCAGATGATGGAGATAATTATTATTTAACAGTTTTTATTGTATGCCAAATGCCATTAGAACTGTACCTCGAAAATATTTGACCTGCGCGACGTCGTGGATTACCTGAGACATAAAACCCTAATACATTCGTCATCGACAGGACACAACGTGCACCATTATTCCTTCTTCTCAACCGCTATTGTTAATCCCTAGCAAGCTAAACTTATCCCGCATATAATGGGCTTGAGGGCACTCGAAATGCAAAATTAAACAATAAAACGCATGGACTGAATTCGTGGCATTGTCTTAGGGTCCATTATTCCATACCGTAAGATTCCCGAATAATACCGACGGCCATGGAGTTCAACAAATGAACACCCAAACGATAAATGAAAAAACGATCAACTTCTTAGTCTTTCGTCGATGACCGCATATCCTTAAGCCGGACTTACAATTTCTTTGTCTTCTTCCACTAGGAACGTACAAGAAATTAGGTGATTAAGCTTGACGAGGCATCGTTCTAAGAATATAACGCAAAAAGAATCGCATGCATGGTGGTCATTAATTCCATGGCGATTGGTTTGAATTCACGTGTAAAATTAAGCTGCTGTTTACATCTAAATCGATTCGATCTTTTATAATGAATGTGAAAGCCGAGAGTAGTTGAGGAAGTGAGGTAATTTTTTAAAAAGTACCTCACAATTACCACGATTATTTTCATCGTAAAACTGATTCTTTGTGTTAGCTTAAAAGAACATTTCTCTGTGTGTATCGCGATCGTGCGCGAAATGCGCTTTAATTTCCTGATTGTACAAGCGTAGAAAAGAACGTAGCTAACCTCAACCTAGATTTATGCAAACAATAAAACAAGGTAAATATCCAGGCGAATACACACGACTTGTATATACACGTATGAAACACCGTTTCGGCGTTTGGTGGAATGCATTTACGGAGATATCGTTACGCCTCGAACAACTATCGCGTAATTGCCCATTGCTGCGTAGTGCTCGCCGCTTGATTAAGTCTATTTATGTTCCGATGAAAACGTTACAACCTATCCCCTTGATTCCCCGACGCATTTTCCCTTCGTCTCGCTTGAACGCAGGAAAATGATTTACGATCGTGTCTCAAATCATTGTAGCACAAAGATGGAAACAAGATGGCTTAATTCGGTGGCGAACTAAGCTGGAGACCTTACCGTGGTACTGCGCTGTAGAGGTTATGGACGCATACATACCTGTGAATTTATATAGAACAGCTAGTTACTTTCGATAAAAATTAAGGAATTTTTTGAGGTTATAAATATCGATTAATACTAGAATTATATTAACGGTAAAAATGATTTGCTTCAGATTTCTTATTTTCAATAGAATTATCGAGATAGAAGCGTAATTATATGTACCTATTTACTTTCATTATTCCACTTGAATTATTAGCCATGCATGCTGTATTTAAGAGCACATTACAGATCGGTTGCTTTAATATTAAAGAAAAGGAGAAGAATTGATGAAAGTCGAGATTTCCTAGCGCCTCCTTCTGCGCGCATGCGCACAGCTAAGTGCTTCTCACGAAACAATCTCCAGATTAATCGGGACAGAAAATTCTCAGAGACCATAACCAAACTTCGAGCTGGTTATCGTGGAACATAACCATTAAAATATCGATCGTATCGATTAATACGAAGTACCTAGTGATTCACAGGAACGAGAACAATCAGCAGCTACCTTGGCTGCTTGAAACATGTGATATGTTATCTCGGCTCTTTAAACGACGACTATTGGAATATGATAATATATCCACTGCGAAGATACGTAGTCGAAAGGAGAGGGGCTAATCACGGTTACTGCGAAGAAAAAGAATTATCATAAAGAGAACATCTGAACCTCTGAACTATATCAGATTACGTAAAGATTAATGCTACCGATGATTAATCAATGCTGCATCATCTATCTGGTTTTCGTATTACGATCGAGAAATTCCATATTTTTAAATATTTCAAATTGATATCCTCTTGAATAGAAGTAGATAAAAAAATATATATTTCAATTAAATAACTCGGAACGAAAATAGTTCAGGCAGACCTTACGCAAAGATGACGGTTTCATCACGACTGTTCCACATCTTCTAGTATTATCATGCGATAGATAAAACACGCATTTTTACCTACTGTACGTACAAGTACAGTTCTATTCAATTACGAAGTTTGTTAAATTTCTGGATAAGAACAAAATGGAGATATCTAATTGCGAATTACATTTCGTCTATTACACACATCTATTTTTAGAAGAAGATCATGTAATTATGTACAAGTGTATGATAATAATTATATATTATACGAAGAATATGTTATTTTAAAAAGTTGGACCACGAGGGTATACTTAAATACTCGTAAATGATTTTCGATTTTTAATTACAAAAAAGAAGAATTAGATTTATTAAAAATAATATGTACACTGCACGAGATCATGCAACTCGTATTTAAATATTTTTTTCATTCAACGAGTGTCTCGTTAGGTTAACTGCACCGCGTATGCATATGCATATACATGTATCCTTCTTTCTTTTTATTCAAGGGAGAAAGCAAAACCGATCGACAAATAGAAATAGTTGCCTGCGGTCAGTGCACTATTCGCAACGCGTGTTGCGAGTTTTCAGGGACGTGTTTTTGCCGCACTGGCCCGGAAAATGTAGCGCACTGCGACAAATTTATGTTCTCCGCTAGAACGGAACAAAAATCGCGTGTCGCGAGCTTTTCTATTCTAACCTCACTTTGTTATAATTTCCAACGCGTGAAATCATCTATAATTTGCGCTTAATTAGGCATAAATCGGACTACTTGAAATTATTCGAATAACAATTATATATTTCTTTGTTGACAACTCTTAAAATCGCATAAGAAATAAAACCATCACTATCTCGCACAAAAATTTTTAAATAATTTTGTGGTTAATTAAGAATTCCCAATTTTCTGAATAGTAATACGAATATTCCGAATAATCAAAAAGACAACATGCTTATCTTTCTGTAACTCTGTCCTCGAAATCCCATCTAATTCTGAATTCGATGATGTGCTCTATCAGTTAAGTCATTCACGGGGTCGAAATTAAGGATGAACGACAGAAACGTGCTTAACACTTGCTTCCGCCTGCCATAAATAAAAAGTCCTCGAAAAAAAATCCCTACTGGCTAATCTCAATTGTCCATTCGTCGGGCGTATTTGCCGTACGGCCCTGAACGTTTCTCCTCGTAAGTACACGTGTACGCACGCGAGGCGCGCGTATAAATACACAGGCGCGATGTCGGTTTATTTATACGCAAGGGTGCGCGTTGCGTGGCTCTCTCCCCGCTCTCACTTAAAGCCGAGCAACGCATGGACAACTATATACCACGTTTTGTTTCTTTCCTACGATAAATTCATTGTCATGGCGACAAAGATTTAACACCAATGCGCAAAAGAAATATCACACACGCTCTCGACCGAGCAGCTTCCGATCGACACGCTTTGATAAACGCGCCGTCCGCGCCACGAGAAATGCTGGTTTTCAAACACGCGTTCGCACGATGCAGGTTTCAAGATCGCGCTTTCAGCGCCACTCGACATTGTTAATTTCGCAGCCACTCCATTGTGAACTTGACTAGACTCGAGTCAGATGTGCATAACCTATAATTATATTTACGTGACGACAATTAGTATGGGTATATTTTAATAAAACAGAAATAATCGTTAATAATTAAGTCATAAAACGATTGTGACATATATGTAAACGAATAAGTAAAGAGAAAAAGAGAAGATCCGACGAAGATTGAACTTAACCTATAAATGGAAGAATATTATGTTTCAAATGTCTTTATAAAATGGAAGCTGTCTAATGCATGTGGTTTGATTCACTTTGTACATCAAGTACCCCGAAGCGTGTTCCAGCACGAAATATTGCGTGCTGCTGCAGCTGTGCTTCCCTCTTTGTCCTCTTTCATTCACCCCATACCGTGTATTCTACCCCCTCCATTTTGTTCGTCCATTTCTTTTTCTGCAGCGAAAAGCTGCGCGCCACGCCGAGGCTATTCTTATTCCGATAAATGAGAATGCTAACGAATTATCGAAATTTTATATTAACGTATTTGTAACGACATGTCATCTCCTTTTCAGTTTCCGTTGATACTATAGCTTTTTGGTTATAACTCCTTATCGTGATATGTATTTAATGAACGTAATACAAATACATCTGATAGGCCACGCCAAGACGAGCCACCTAGTGCGCATAGATTAAAATAAACAGTAGCAGTATAATTATGCGAAATTGTGATATGAAGCAATATTTAAATAATTAAGTAACGAAACAAAAATCTTTTTCAAGCACAGTATTACCAGTAATACATTCACGTGTTCACACGGAAATCATTTGCACGATAATAAATTACAGATAACAAACAGTCGGTGAAATTTCATTCCTTGTAAAAATGTATCTTCCCGCCAATTCTACGCATATTAATCTGAGAATGAATTGAACATTGTTCACGTTGCAAAGCGTGCTCGTGATATGTATTGCCACCGCTATTATACCGCATCTTGGATTCGTGTAATTTATTTCGATCAATTTATTTTTAAACGATTGGCATTTTCACTGCAAATATTTTTTTAAAAGCACGACAGATGTACATATAATTGTATTTCTCTCGCAACGACAATTAATATTTGTAAACGTGTGATTCGCTTGTAAACGAGGATTAATATTGCTAGCTATACAACGTGTTTAAAGGAAAGAACATTTATCAATATAAGTTCTCGTGAAATTAGAGATAAGAAAAAACGAGAGGAAATTTTCTCGTTTATAAAATGTAGATATGTTGTAATTCACGCGTTATCTAACTTATATCATTTAATATATTTCTCAAAGGTTTTACTTCGTTTCATGAAAATTGTTTTATCACAGTCTGCAAGTGAAAAGGCAAAGAAAAGAGACTCGTATTCGGCGGCGTGAGAGTTTCGCGAACACGCAAGCGTGGTTTTCTTCCAGGAGTTGCGAGGAAATATCGTTAGTAAAATTTATTTATGGCAATGCTTACTTTTGGTTGAATCCGAAGATTTGTTGGACCGTGACAACCGGCTAACGATGTAACCGATTACGAAGACTACACCGCCGAGAAACAGCGTGCTCACGAGCCCGAACACGGACATGCTGATTCCCGGCGTGATTTTGGCTCCTGTATCCTCCATCTTCACCGTATGATTAAGCCACAACACTCTGTTTTTATTTCACCGCACTTTCGACGCACGCTTGTTTCAATATAGGTCCGTTAAAAGTTGCCGTAAAATACAAGCACGAGACGCGAGCTGGAACACACACAAAACCGCGTGCTCTAAAAAACACGAGATATCATGCAACGATCGCGGGCAGTGCGTCAACTCCACGACAAACCTGAACTACTCGCTTTATAGATGGAATGCCCGACCAATGGCACGTCTTTAAGCACGAACCAGAAGAATCGTAGAAACGAAACTTCATTGAATATTTCGAACAATCCTCATCTGTTATTACCGGCAACGATCGCGGCCACATTTGACCTTTTTTAGCTCTCTTCGTATTTTTCGAATGAAATGTCGTTCAAAATTTGTTTTACAATTTCTTTTTTTCTTCGTTTGCTTTAAACGAAACGATAAAAATTTGTAAATCGAATATAATTCGTTGTCGAACACAAAACAACTTTTTACGTTCACATAGTTTAAATAAAAGTTTTGTTCTATGGTGCAAATTTCATAATCTTAATTTGAGCATGACTCGTTGTTACACAGCAATCTGAAAGAATAACGTTCGCATTCCTTGATCCCCCACTTTATTTTTTTCTTGGCACCGTTGCGAGATTTGTCTACTCCGATGTTACCACTTCAAATTGTTTCTGGGTCACCGCCACGTTTGTCGTTAAGTTCGTATTTCATGTATGACACACTTTATCTGTTAAAGTTCGTTTTTGTCAAATTATTCCTAGAGAAATGAACGCTCAATGAACTCGGTGTTTAATTATTATCCAGCACTGTTCGCGGTTTATGTCATCGACTTAAACGGGAAATAGAACGCATAACTGCCAATCGAGCGAGCCAAGAACCGGCAACTCTATTTCGTATTCGTGAGAAGAAACGAAAGAGTGCCGAGCTTCAGTAAAAGTAACTTTCGCTGATCGTATTCACGGAGTTATAAAAGGCTGTCACCAATTTGGATCTCTTGAAATAATACTCACGGTATAATCAAATAAGGTGCATGCAATTTACTCAAAGTAATTAACGTTACCGCGCAACTTATGTAAGTCATTTGGCTGATCGCGTACTCTAGCGGTACACTCGCAAATCAGACGGAATCATCGCGAATGAGACACATTAGAAGTTTAACCAGTGAACGTAATGCTCGTAAGACTTCGAAGCGCGTGTTTGCCGGAACATGCCAATAGTACCGGTATATACGCGCTGGTAGCCTAGCTGCTTCGCGTATAACTTGCTCCTTCGAAGTTCCCCACCACGTTAAACCCCCACGAAGGTAGTTATATTCTCCCACCGTAGTTGCACTTGCGCGGTCGAACGTTCCAAAGTTTGGCGGGCAAGCGGCCGCACTTCGTTGATTAATTTTCGAACGATTGATACGATCCATCTACTAATAATATATACAGAAAATGTTAATATCTTTTAATTTTTATTCAAATCTTTTATTTTTAGATTTTCAAATTTTCATATCTTTTTATTTTTTGATATTCGAGTGTACTAACCTATAATCTTTTCAAGTATTACAGTAATTCTTTATCATTTTAGGTTAGATTCATCAATAACCTTCCAATTTATGATGCAGTTATATTTAAAAAAAAAAATAATTACTGAATATAATAAAACTGTGACCCAGTTCAAACGCAGTGGATAATGGAATAGCGGAAACCCAATTGCATCAACTTATTCACACGGATGACGCTAGTGTCACAAATTTCCTGGAATAAAGTACCAATATACCTGGAAACTTGATGACTACTTCATTTCGCTGACACAAACATGTTTAAGATTCTTTAAGAGACGTATTACGTCAGTGCTATCGGTAACGAGTTTAAACAGCGGCAAACTCGCTTCTAAAATAAAGTTTATAAATTTTAAATGTCATTAAATAGAAACAAAGATATTATCGCCTAGATAAATGTTCATCTTTGATATAATTTCATGCAAGCTATGCATCCTTTCACAAAATGGAGATAGGACATGCATTTAATCACAAGTTACACGATCAACTGTGACCTAACAACTAGCCTTACAAACGTGCTCGTAACGGCAAGATGCGTTAAATTCAACCCGTTATTCGCCCCGTTACTTTTCCTCATTTCAATCGTCTTCGTCCTCGATTTGACTCTCTCACGTGCAAGGCTCACTACTGTGCTTCGTTCGTATATAAACAGAAGCCTTCGACCATATACAAGGTGTCTAATTTTTATCGAACTACTCGTACATTAAAAAAAGGAACAACATTGCACGCTATTTACTTTTTTAGGTTTCCCAAGAAACAAGTATCATTGAGAACCACGAATATTTTATCGACTTCTACGTGTTGGTTCTGTGAGATTAGTATGAAGGAATCAGTATGGTATACATGTTCTAACGTATGCTGCCCCTAACCTACTCTTCGTAATTTATCGAATGTACGTCAAATTCTTAAAAATTCACATCATTGTGTTCCACGAATTAATTACAATTACATTTTTTTTTTATGTTTTTAGAACCAATGATATCGAAGCGTTGCGCAGTAACAAACGAATGATACGTTACTCGTTTGATAACCGAATCCGAATACGAGAGAGTAGCATTCGTAAATTGAATCGTCTGAAACTTTTTCGCGTGCGTGTGTACTGTATCTATGCCACTTCCTCGACTTCGTTTTCCGCGCTGATTCCACGAGCTTCTCGTGTATCCCTTTACGTATACTTCGTTGTGTCCCTGGATTCGGGCCAACGAACCCCAACTCAAGTTTAAAGGCCATTCGCCCTAAAGAATTTACTGGAGGTTAGCATTCATGAAAATCGGAGTTGACGATGAATCATAATGAAATATTTCTGCCAAGAGAAAAATATGTTAGTGAAATCAGCAAGCATTTCTCTTTTATAAACAGATAGCGTGAAAACGATAGCGCTACGAACTTTTCGCGTTACTTTCATTGTTGGGCATACTACAAGAATAAAACGTACTTTATAGAGGCAATCAGAGAGTGTAACATTTATATAGAAATGAGTGAAAAGGTCGAGTGAGATTTAGATGCATGATTAATTGACAACCAAGGACAAATTATTTCGATCGACAAAAGTAACGTGAGATCGCTATCTTATCAGGTTCGTTAATGATGAATCATTTTTACGCATCAAAGACTGCCTGACAAAATAAGTATTAACAAAACTGACGAAAACATATCGTCGAACCAGGAAACGCGCCAGAGGTGATTAATCAGCTCATGACCATCTGTATCTCTGTTCTTTTAAGAAAGAATAAAAATATTTTCTCAATAAGCTTATCGGAGAAATTGATGAATTTCTGAATGTATATCGTGCATCGATGGAATAATCATGATCTGTGTACGTTAGGTACGCTTCTTATTAGCATCGATAACGATCGCCAAAAAATCATCCCGCATGTAACGTATATTATCCACATTGACGCTTGACCCTGAGACAAGATAAGTTCTGTGTATAGGAATTTTTAGCTACACAGACACTAGAAGTGTATAGCAGAATCGCTACCAGTAGCATCTTCGTGTATCTATTTAAGAACATTGATTCTAACATTCGTAAATTGAAATTGGTTTTAAAATTTAGATACATCTTCCAAAATTAATTCGAATAAAACAAAAAATAGAGAAAAATGCAAGCAGTCGTTCTGTGAATCGAGCACAAGTACTTCATAATATACAGACGTATTCTTTGAATCTGTAGTACTTTCGCTGACTCGATGGATTTTCCAGTTCGGTTTATATTTACGCTTGGGCATCGAGCGAATTTCCGCGCGAATATGACTCGAAAAGACGGAACTCGGTGCTTGATCGATACGTAACACGTCCATTGATTAATTATTCATAATGGTTTCCTGTTCGTTCGATGTGTGCGTGCATGAATCAATTGCATCTCCGACACGGACATCATCAGCGTGGGTTAGTGAGCTGCGATGAAAACGATAATATTATTCTATCGAATGAAGTACTTAATTTAACCACAAGCTAATAAAGTGGAGTCTATGTGAACGGTATTGTTTCTTACCTAGTTTTTATCTGACTTACGATATGGATCAACTATCCATAATTTTTCAATCACTATGCCCATAAGTTAATTATCCAATTTTGTAAACATTGGATCTTCTGTTTACAGGTAATCTAACACAGTCGTTTTCTTTTAAATATACAACAATGACCAGTGATATTAGACTGCGATACTGTCAAGACACTGCAATAATTTTGGAAGACGATGGTTTAAATTATCAGCACATTGAGAGTTTAAAAAATTTCACGTGTAAAAGACAGAAGAAAGGTAAAGTTTCTAACGCAGTGTGTATATTTCGTTCTAAGATTCTTTGTATCATACGTGGTATCTTTTTATTAAGCGCAGAAGATAAAGGGAGTTCATACAAATGCATAACCTTCTTCAATCTTCTTTACAACTACTATTCTGTTTTATCAAAGCGTTCAATTAATAATATGTCATTGAACAAGTAAGACTGAACAGGTTGCGGGTTTTTGTTTCTCTCGATTAAATCTATTACACATAAAGCAAATATCGTTAATAAAGAAACACCCTGTATGCGCGCCGTGATCTCGAGTACCTGAACTTTGAAATTGGCACAGCGCCATGAAAGAAGTGCGCAATTCCGCGACGAGATTGCCACGCGTCTGCGTTACCGGGAAGAATAATTTGGGCCGTTACGACGCAGGGGTATTGCTGCGTCAAAGAAATTTCAAGGAAAAGGAAACAAGAGATAAGAGACAAGAAACCTGTGGGAAAAGAGATCGGAAAAAAATATGGTTCGTAAACATTTCTATAGACAAGATGCAATTATAATCTTATTTACCAGCATCGGACCATCGGCTCACGTGACACAAACGTATCAAACGACGTGCAATTTAAATTCGATATCGCTCAAACGAATCAGCGTCTATTTTCTTCTGATCGACTCTTTATTTAACTCCATTCTCCCTCTCTCTCTTCCTATCGCGCGAATTGCGGATCACGGAGCTAATGTTTGTCACCAGTCATTCTTGTTATCGTTGTGGTATTAGACGCGCTTGATATTTCATCGTCACCATCAGATATTACATCAGTTTCTTACAAGTAATTCTTAAGATGCATCTAGCCATATAAGAAACTCGCCACTATCGTTATAATAAGATGCTTGCTTACGAACTACTGTGACACTTGTCGCCACGCACGTGTTTCACATCAATCAAAACAAAAACAATCACTCACCGCGCTCGTCGGACGGACAATCCTCGTCAATGCTCTGTTGATTTTCTACGGTCAAACGAATAGTCATTCCTTTTCAAAAATATTCTATGTTTTTTGGTCGTTCCTCCGGTTTCTTGATCGAAAAGGGACGCTTGTCTCGATGGGGAAGTATGTTGCTGAATTGATGCATCGGTCGCGCTTCTTTGTTAGAACACTGCACCGGGTACCATACCCCGAATAAGAAAGAAAGGTTATGTCTATGATCTGTGTGTCAAGAAAATGCGACGACGAAAACGGTTGCAGTAGCACCGTGGAAAAACGAAGAAAGGGAAGGGCGTATATACGTAGTGCGTGGTCTATCGCGGCCAAGCCGTGGCATCGTGTACACTGAGTCATGAGTAACGTGTTCCCGCCGGTTTATGAAGAGTTTCGTTCAGCTGATGTGCGCATGTGTCGGTGAATGCACCCAGCGGTTGCGGCCAACGCGCGCCTATATTGACACGTGTTGCACGACGATAACAAGCCGATAACACTGCACGAGAGACAGAAGAAACGACGCAGAAACTAGTCAGATCGTCGCGGTCCGTTCGAAACTCCTCCCCCGCATTTAAAGTACCCAGTTCCTTTCTCTGAAATTTTCAGTGTCTTCCTTTCGTCTTTTCCCTCTTCTCTTCGTTTGCATAGCGATAAGATTCACTGCGTTTGTTGAATATTTTGGCACTCCCAAGAAGACTATGTACAAAATTGATCATTTTTGTAGTGAAAACAATTTTAGATGTACCTTGAATTAGACGTTTGAGATTAAGTATATCTGCATATATTATCGTGTACATTTTTTCATGATATAAAATCATATTAATGTCAGAAAAAAATAAAAAATTAGCAAATAAAATATATTTACCATGTTTCAGTTTTTAAAATTCTTTCCTCTTTTCCTTTTTTTTTTATTGCAATTGAAATTACACTTACATCTCGATTCAAATATCAACTTGAGTTAAAAAGATGCCTGTAAAAAGAGTATTATAATTGGAACACATATTTCCTGTAATAATAATTTTATTCTAAACATAAAAATGAGATGAATCTTTTTAAAACTAAATATAGGTTCAATTATTTGATAATGCAATAATTATAATATATACAAGTATTATCTTTTTACAAATATCGTGGATAATTAATCTATTTAAACATTTTTGAATATAAAATTGTTAAGAAATATAGTGTATTAAAAATTATGTAACGAATTAAAAGAAACAATTATAAAAGTTAATTTGATTCGTAATTCATATCCCAAGCACAATATATGAATCTCATTTTGTTAAATTAGTTAACATTTTACAAAAAATACAACTTGTTAATAGAAACTTAGATAAAAAATTAAATAGAAATAATTAGAAATAAGTGGATACACAATAACATGAATTTACGGCACTAACGTAATAATTACTACAAAGATAAACATTACTTTGTTGCATTTTCGATTTTGTGTACAATGAGTACAGTAAGCGCACTCTAGCAGAATTCTAGCGGAGTTCAATTGCTTTGACAAGCAGTTTCAAACGATTGAAATGAAAATAAACGAAAGAATATATAAATATATGTACATATTATATATATTTAACAAGTTTTACAGCTGCAACTTGTTAAATTATGATTTACGTATAGGCATTTAATTTTTTCTGCATACTTCAGAATATAGTAAAAGTAATGGTGACCAGTTTTAATAGTCTGTACATAGTATTTACAATTATGTTAAAATAATTTTTATTATTTAGTTAAACTAATCAAAAAATGAATAATATATTTCGAATAAATTGATAAAAAAATTATAATTTCTGAAAGAAGAAAAAATAATCAAAGAAGTGGAAGAGGAGGTAAAGCGTTATCATTTACAGTTCCACCAACCCAACATAAAAGGTTTCTCTACTGTGCGCAGAAAATATTCGTTATGTAAGTTACATAATATTTGATTTTTATATTTCCGGAAATAAATAATTTATATTTTTTAGAGAAGCAAATAGGGATATGAATATATATACACAATTATATATATGTACATTCATTTAACGAAGAACTATAAACAGAACATTTTGCATAAAGTCATGCAATACTGTACAAAATTGTGATATATTACATAAAAATTCATAAGAGCTTCTATTTTTCAATAAACATATTTAATATTTTTTTAAAAAAGTAATTTGTGCCTTATCTAATATAAAAATTATATTTTTCAAATTAACATTCTAAATTTTAATGCGTATACAATGTATGAATGCTGTGAACAGTCTATCTAATGATGTATATACATATATATAAATTTAGCATTGCAACCAACATTATGGTTTGAACATAATATCAATTTGTATATTATGTACGACAAATTAATTTGTAGTGAATAGTACAATAATTTTTCTATATACAATAAATATAATAATCACACGAAATCCTTTATAAAAGGTCTTTTAAACATACTATTCTTCTTTTTTATTAATTTCGATATAAGCTGATGTTGTCTCTTTCGTGAGATTGCACTTCCTGTTATATTTCTGGAACGGTCGATGACTATTTCTGAGTCTGCGCAGTTCAATTAACTTGCGTAACGTATAAAAGATTAAAGATTTCATTGCAGTATCAGATCAAGCTCTTAAGAGTACGGACGTTTATAGTGTTATACGAAATTTATTGTGCAAAAGCGTAAAACATGCCACGACGTGGACGTACTGCGAATCCTCCACCAAGGACGTAAGTATTTTTCTTTTAAATAAGATTGTACGTATAATTTTGAAAAAAAAGTGAGAAATTTTCTCCAAAGAAATATCCAGTGACTTGCCGAATGTAATGTCATGCAAGCTATCATCAAATTGTGTAGTTTTTTTCTCTAAAAATATGTAGTCATAAAATGAAAATAATTTTATTTTTATTTTAGGGTTAGGCGAGCTGTAGCACCCGCTCCAGCTCCAGCCCGGGCCGCACCTGTCCAAGCACATGCTCCTGCTTCAACACCAATGGTAGCTCAACCTCAACAACCGTCCCTTATGGGACAAATGGCTGCTACTGCTGGAGGTGTAGCAATTGGTTCTGCTGTTGGTCATACAATTGGCCATGCCGTGACTGGTCTTTTCAGTGGAGGCTCTAATGAAACTGCTGTTGCACCTGCAAGTGCCGCAGCATCTGCTCATGCACAAGATATACCAGCTACTAGACCTGCTGGTGGTGCTTGTTCATGGGAAATCAAACAGTTCTTGGAATGTGCTGAAAATCAATCTGATCTTACGTTATGTGAAGGGTTCAATGAAGCTCTCCGTCAATGCAAGGCATCTCAGAGTATGTTTTAAATTATTATATAAATATTGAATGAGATAATTATTTTTCCTCTAAACTTATCTCTTTTTCATTTTAGATTTAGTTTAAATATTCCAAAGGCATATGAGTATTAGGAATATAGAAAATCAACATTATGTAAACTGATTATATTGTAGATCTTAAAAAATTTAGATCACATTTATGATAAACTTAATAAAACAACCATATTAATTATTATTGATATGATTTAACCAATATATGTGTATACAAGTAAAATAAATGGACTTCTAATTACATATTTTTTGTTCATTTTAATTGAAACTTTCCCACATCTCTAAATTCGAAAAAGCAATGGTTTTAAAAAAATGAAAAGACATGTAATATAAGACTAATTTTACATAGTCTATAATGATATATAATTATATGAGAAAATGTTTATTTTTTAAATTTAAATGATATATATCCATGTAGATTTAAGGCAAAAACTTTACCATCTCAACCATGGATAAATAGCAACAATCAATCCTTAGCTTTCCGATCTGCTGCTAGTACAGCAACAGAAGTTTCTGCTGGTTCTATTATAGTAAGTACCAATTTTATAGGTTGTTTATACATTTTTTTTCTTTTGTAAATTAATAGGAAGACTAATAGAATATTTAATTTATACAAGGGTTAAGCAATTGGAAGTGCACTTGTTGGCAACACTAGACAGATATCTTTTGCTAAAATAGACTCTAAAAACAAGTATACAGATAATCAGGAATTATGTATTTTTGAAATACAAGAATTTTTTGAGTGTACTTCGAGAAACAAAGATTTGGAGAAATGAAAAATTTTCCATGATACATGGATAAAATGTCAAAATCTACACAAACAACAAAATCAGTTAAATAGTGTGATATGTTAAAGGAAAAAGATTAGAAATTATAAATAGAAACTTCTAATATTTGTTATGAAGTAATTAAGGATATATAAGATATTAATGATTTAAGAACATTATTTATTAATTTAACGCGTTTTTCAAAGACGGTTTTATATTCGACCAAAAGAGGCAGTTAAATGTGCAAGAAAAAGAATATGGTAGACTATCTTTTCTCTGTATTTAAGACGCGCATCACCACAAAACCAGCGACAGTAGCAACTGCAATTCCAAGACCAGCCTTCCACCAGACGATCGAATCTCCTTGTATTAGTCCAAACTGATTTATATGTCTGAAATATCAAGAAGTATTTATCATAGGATCATACAAAATTCTATGAATTCTCCAATAGGAAAAGATTCATATATATGTATTAATTTACAATGTAAACAGAAGATATTATCCTATAATAAGAAAAATTGCTAACTCTGTACAATTGAATTTTGTCGAAATTGAATACACACACTATTGAGAAAGTAAATTTGAAGTCTACTAAACAAAATCAAAACAAGATACGAAGATCAATCATGTCTCATGCTCATGCAAAGAAAATATTGGTATCATCATTGGTATTGTAAGTCGTGAGCACTCCGTGAAATTAACAGAAACTTATAATACAAACAAAAACCTTTTAAAAGAATTCCACCACTGAGTGGGTGAGGGTTTGACAAGCAACACGTGGACCATACGCCTCAAAGGACTGAAAAGATTTAAGACCTTGTTATGATAGTCTTAATCATGCGACATCCTTTAATATGAGCAAATCGCCTAGCACATTTACCGAAAATATGTTTGTGTATATGTGCATAGACATATAAGTAAAAAAATGTGATTCACGATTTGCTCAAGCTTACAATGCTTACAGTGTTGCAAAAATTCAGACCAACCTGTCTCTGTAAAATAATACCCATGCTCCTTGAAAGCGGCTAAACATGAAATCTTTTTGTTAGTGTTTAATAATAATTCAGTTTGAATGCTATTCTATTTTTCTTAAGAATTGTAAGGAATATTAAGTAAAAAGCATCTGATATGATAGAAATCAAATGCATCAAACAAATGCATAATAATTCTACAATATTTCTTTTCATAATAAATTTAAGTAAACGAGATTTGTTCTTAATGTAAATTCTTCTTAAAATAACAACTTTTTAGGAGCGTTTTTGTAAAAAATATTTCCTCTTAATAATCAGTGTTTTAAAGAACTGAACTTACGGGAAAGCTGCCATTGTTGCTAGTTTAACAAAAATTTCACGTCGTACTGTACGGGAGATGCTATAAGGTTGTGGTGGCATCAGTTTGTACTTATTGCAAAAAGTTACTGGTTGTAGTAAGTAATCTTGCTTCACTTCAGAAAGATCACTCTTATTTGCTATTATAAGAACGGGAATCTTACTATCTGCATAATATTTCTGAAAAAGATAATCAATTTAATTGTAAACTATTAATTATAGGAAAACCAATTCTGATACCCTTATGTAAGATTATACAAAAACTTACAATATAAATTCGTGCAATAAATTCAAATGATTTAGGATTACTAGCATCATAAACGAGGGCTGCCACATCACATTGAATTTGTGCTGGAGTTAAAGTATCCTGAACACTAAGTATGTTTATATCTCGCAGAATTATTGTCTTCTCTTGACCGTATACATGTATTGTGTTTACAGTAACATGTGAATTCGGCGGCACTACTTTATCGGTCAATTTCTGTAATTATATCACATGTTACGTAAATAAATAAATATAATATTACGAAATATAGGATATACCTGTAGTTTAGGGTCAATAAATGTTCTACATAATGTTGTCTTTCCACTACTTTTTGGGCCAATTACATGACAAGTATAAACGTTCCTGCTCGATTGTTTTTTTGCCAAATCTAACTTTTTTTCACGAGTAACAAGAATCGCATTTGTTTGACATTCGTTATTATATATATTGTAACCTAGATATGCCATATATTCTAATGTTTTCCGCACATTTGTAAAAGTTAATAGCGCCCATTGACACATATACCCTTGAAATGTGAGCCATCCCTAGGAAAAGATACCAATGATAGAACTAAATAAAAGAAACTAACCAAATAATAACAATAGAAAAATTGTATACCTTTTCATTAGTTGGTACAGTATATTTATATTCCTCTTCCCAAGGGGGAGCACAACATCGTGAAAATAATGATTTCATTTCTGATGGAGAAAGAGCACCATCCTTATCTTGATCATGATGCATAAATAATAATGTTAAAAATTCCTGTCCTTTATGTGATAATTCAGTCGTACAACCAACAGGAACTTTTAATCTATATAACATATAAAAAATAAATATGATTATAAGCAAAATAAAGATTTAAAATATTTTATACTAATTAGTTACTAACGGTGGATATATGTATTCTTTGGACATTTGTAATTCATTGTCATAACCAAATTTTCTCAACACAGCCCAAGTAGTCTCATTTCTACCTCGTTGTATAAATAAGCATTGAAGGTACATAAAACCTACAAATAGTAAGGATATATTTCTATGTGAATTTTGAGAAAACTCAATATATAAAATACCTTTCATTGTAACACATCCTCGACAAATGCCATCTTGAATATTTTTTGATAAAACAGCCTTTACATCTTCCAAAACTTGTGGTTGTAATGGAGTGTTAAAGCACCATTGTTGAAATGCATTTAATTCCATATCATTTAGTAAACCATCATTGTCTAAATCACATATCTGTACAAAGTGATACAATACAAATATGGAATATATATAGAAAGTACTTATTCAAGAGTATAATTATATACACTTACTTTGAAAATTCTTTGTAGTGCAACTTTACATTCAGATGTAAGCTACATATTATATTATATTAATAAATTATTTATAAGTGTTTTAGATTATATATATTTTATATATATTTTATAGTAGATTTTACCTCCTGAGTATCATAATTGTAGAGTGGTGTGGTAGGATGTAAAACAGCCTTTTGTGCATAATAAAATGTTTCTGAAACATTTTGTAATGTCTTGGCAGAACACTAGAATAAATATAATACGAATTAAAATTTTGATATGACTTCTTTAACACCTATTGTTGTAATCATAACTTTCTGTTACCTCAATACAACTTTCAATTTCAGTAAATTCTTTCATTATAGGATATACAGCCTAAAAATAAATAAAAATAAATTTTGTAAACAAATAAAATAAATATTATAAATGGTATTTAATTTACTGAACCTCAATGGTAGAATAATCAACAAGATCAATTTTATTTCCCACAAGGACAACTGGACAACGATTATTTGAAGAACATCGTCTAATTAATGGTAACCAATAATTAGCTGCTCTGTCCAAAGTATCTTCATCAACCACAGAATATACAACACAAATTACATGTGCTTTTTGAATTTCATCAGTTAATTGATCTTCAGTTTGTTCAGCAGCTGTATAGCAAAAGTTGTAAATGAAACAGTATCAATGTAGTTATCAATTGATATTTATAAAAAGAACATACAAACATGATTCTTACATACCTGAATAATCTACAATGTGTGTTGGAACTTGCTCCGGTGTAACATCAGCCGGAATAGTAATTTCTTCCGCTTTAAAGGGCACATCTTCCGCGTATTCCTCACTAACTAAAGATAATATCAACGACGTTTTGCCGACTCCACGATCTCCGATTAATAAAATTCTGACATTGCGCCTAGGCGCGATTGGACGTTGAACCATGCTAACTTTAATAAAATAATTATCGCATATAACAGCGATATTCACCGCTTAATTTTTTAAGAACATTTTGGTAGTTTTCCAACGAAACTATCGAACTCTTCTCTAACCTATAATTTGCACCTTACCATACCAATAACCAAACGTCACTTCTTGATAATTTTCCGATCTTTCACGAAGACATTTTATCAGAGATTATAATCTACAATTGCAAGTCACAATAGAATCCTTTGATCTCTGTATACAAGAAAAACGTTACTTCACCCGCTGCGATTGAACTTATGCTCCGAGGGTGGGCTTTTCAAGGTTACGTTCAGTACTTCAAATGACAGTATACACATATAATATGTGTACACGTGCGCATGTTAATGTACAAAAGCGGATAAAGAAAGGAAAAATTTAATTTGATCATAAGTAATGATCTAAGTGATTATTCTGTTTTCAATTAATAAATCGTTACAAGAAATTGGGTGAACAGAAATTAAGCCTATTTGTGAAATGAATTTAAGAGATCCGCAGCGCCCACATTTAAATCATATACTGTACTTGTTATATGATTTCGTAGAAATCGATAGTGCTCAAATATTTTGGTGTTTGAGATTGGTCTCTAAGTATTTTTTTGGCTTCTTAAACTAAAAAATATGCTAAATTTATATTCTCATGTATTATTAATATTTTCTGTCCTATTGTACACAATTATTGTAGAAAAAGGTCAATACAAAATAATGAAACTATAATATACCATTGCAATTTATAGTAATTCTGATGTTTCAAGTGTTAAAATATTTAACAAATTTTAACAGCATAAAGCTACAAAAGAACATCTTCAATTAAAACATTTTTGTAGAAAATCTGTCTATGAAATTTTGCAATTTCATTTGTGTTAGAATATATATATATATATTTCATTTAAAAATTTTCATTTTAGATTTTTCAAAATTATTGGTCAGTTGGGAGCAAATTATTGCATCAACATAATAAAATAAGAAGTAAAATGATAATGCGGAATGAAAGAAAAAAATTGCGATTGATTACGCTCCTACTATCTAAAACGAAAATATACTTTTTCTTTTTTATGTTATCACTTGTAAGATTTCTTTCCTTCCTTTTTGCATATAGAATTATTTGTAATACTTTATATATTATCACATAGCTGAAAAAAAATATATTTGTTATTATAGAAACATCTTAAATAATATAATTCAATGAATGTTACATTAAATATTACAAAACTTTTCTATTTTATAAAACTGTTTGAGACAATTTAATAATTTGGGATAATAAGGTAAAAAAATAGAGTCAAAAATAAATTCATTTAATTTTATTATTACAGATTTTGTATACTAATTAAAATATAAATTTTTTTTCCGATAGTAAAGCAAGAATAAATGTATCTTCGGTATCTTCTTGCTTGTGTACTACATTTAGAAAACTGTATGCTGCTATAATTCCGCATACTTTTTGCTTTGTACCCCCCAGGGATATAAAAATACAGCCGAACCATTTAAGAGGTAAACAAAGTGATAACCTTTGCGCATATAGTCACCTGAGAGTTCAAGACATATTATCTTGCTGTATTATCCCGCGCGTGAAGATACCGATGACCCTCAACATTTTGTGCTCTTTTTGCAACTGTGCTAAAAATGTTGATTCGATAATTTTTTATTAATTATAAAATAATATTATAAATAATAATTTATTATTTAATAAAAATTTTATGTTTGTTTAATAAAAATTGGGAAAACTATTTATTATTTTTCTTCCTACTTTTGCACAATTATTATTAATTATATGTTTTAATAAATAATTTAATTTTTTTAAGTATATGTTAAATATTCTGTGAAAAATATTATATAAAAAAATATATATGTAACAAAAATATATATACTATATAAATAAAGAAAATACAAAAATATGAAAATGTTCAAATTGTATATTATTAGTTACTATTTTTAATATACTGAATTTAATTTAGTTAATTTTTAATAAAATTCACTTTATTTGTATTTTTTTGTTCAAATTTAATATAATTTCAATCACTGTATATTACTGTAAATATAAATTTTTAATTTGAGATTCTTTTGTATTTATTAAATTTTAATTAGAATTATAGAATAAGTATAACCATTATAAAACTAAAATAATTAATTAGTACTTCTAATCCGATTATATTTTTCTAGTAGCATTCTACTTTTAGTTTTGTAAAAAATACGAATATAAAATAAACACATTTTAAATTGTAATATCTTAATAAAGTAGAAAGAGAAAATTTTCACAAATGTTTGAATATATATCATGAAAAAAGGGCATTAAATTTTTGAAGGAACAACCTGATGCACAATCTATTCATGATGATATATATCATCATTTAACCTTCGATTAAATGCGTCGAATACATTCGAAATAGCAAAGGATATCGCGTGTAGACTGTGAAATCATGAGGGAGGTGGGTCGACAGGTCGCCGATAAACCCCTTCTTCGATAGGATTCGGGTATAAAAGCTTGGTCGAACAGACAGTCAGCATCGCATCGCATCATTGAATTACACAATGAGGTGTTTAATTGTCCTGTTGGCTCTGGTGGCCTTAGGTGCCTGTGGCAGACAACATGCTGGTAAGTTACTATTTGAAACAACTGCTTTTGAAATTTAAAACCCTGATTCTTGTGAAGAATGCTATACAAGTAATTTTCAGCAACTGTGATACTCAAAGTTACTTTCTCTTCTTTTTCTTAAAATTTTAACTCATATTATATGAACATTTAATAACTGAAACATTAATTCTTAACAATATAACTATTTAATTTGCTTTATTACATTTTGAATGCTAATTATTCACTTACATATTGAATGTGATACAAATTTTATAACGTTGTTAGTTTTTGATATTACAAAATCATTTTTATTTATTTCAGCTGACCAGAATCTCCTTAACAAACAGCAAGATGTCATCCAACTCCTACAGAAGATCTCACAGCCAATTCCAAACCAGCAACTTCAAAACCTTGGTGCTACTTATGATATTGAAAATAACTCACACCAGTATAATAACCCAATCATTGTTATGTATTATGCGGGTGCTGTAAAAGCTGGCCTGGTTCAACCACAGGGTACTGTCTATAGTAACTCGATCAGCCAGCTTCGCAAAGAAGCCTCTCTTCTTTATAGGATCTTATTGGGTGCTAAAGACTATCAGACCTTCCTCAAAACTGCTGCATGGGCCCGTGTTCATGTTAATGAGGGACAATTTGTTAAGGTATAAAAATTATATTAACATTAATGCATTAGACTGAATGAAAAATATTTTACATTCCATCTATTTTATACATGTATTCTATTCAACTATTTTCCTATTTGCTCAACAGGCTTTAGCTGCTGCTGTGTTGACTCGTCCAGATACCCAAGGTGTCATTCTACCGCCAGTTTATGAAATCTTGCCCCAACATCACTTGGATGCTAGAATCATAGATGAAGCTCAAAATATTGCAATTCAAGGAATTCAGAGTGGAAACACGCAAGACATTCTCATTCCTGTCAACTATTCTGCACTTTTGTCTCATGATGAACAACAGCTATCTTACTTTACCCAAGATGTTGGTCTTGCTGCATATTATTCTTATGTTAACCTTGCTGGATACGTTTTGGACGATGTAAATATCTTAAAACTTCATTTTTCTATAATATCTAAAAAAGTTAAAAATCAATATAATTAACATACGTTTTTAACAGAATCAACAACAACAAGAGCAACAACAACCATTGACCCAAAAGCAGTATCAACAACAAATTGTTGGAAAATACTTGCAACAAGCAGGACAACAGGACCAGCAAAACCCTATTGGTCATGGAGCCCAATATTTATACCTCCATCAACAACTTTTGGCACATTACGAACTTAATCGCCTTTCGAACGGACTTGGCCCAATCCCAGATATTGATTTCAACAATGTTCAAGCTTTGTACCAACCACATCTTCGTAGCCTCAATGGACTTGAATTTGCAGGCCGCCCCGAGAATCTTCAACTCGAATCTCAAAATAACCAACAACTCATTCAACATGTTAGAACTCTAGTACAAAGACTGGTAGATGCTATTGATTCTGGTAATGTCATTACCCCACAAGGTATCTTGCTTTCTTTATACCAACCACAGGGCATGAACATCCTTGGTAACCTAATTGAAGGATCTGGCAGAAGTGTTAACCCAAGGTCAGTTTGCTTTCAATAAACATAGTTCAAAATTGCACAACTATGTTTTTACTACTCGTTTTTTACTTCAAATAGGTACTATGGAAGTCTTCAAGCTGCTGCTCGGAAACTTCTTGGTAATGCTCCTGAAGTTCAGAACATTTGGGATTACACACCATCGGCACTTGAGCTTGGAGAAACTGCTGTTCACGATCCAGCATTCTATCAATTATACAAAAATGTTATGAACCTGTACCAACAATACCAACAGTCTTTGCCTGCTTACCAGTACAATGATCTTATCCTACCTGGTGTTTCGATTCAGAATGTTGATGTTGGCCAACTTGTTACTCTCTTCACCAATAACTATATCGATCTTGATGCCGTCACTGGTCAATCCAGCGCGCAACAACAGAATCAACAACAGGATCATGTTCAACAACAAGTTGCGGCTTACCTCAAGAGATTGGACCATCAACCATACCAATACACAATCACGGTTCACAGTGAACAAAATATGCCGAACGTAGTTGTTCGTGTCTATCTCGGACCTAAACATGATTACCAAGGCAAACCCATTAGCATCTCCCAGAGCCAACACCTCTTTGTTGAACTTGACCAGTTCATCCAGAATCGTAAATTTCCATTTTTTTCTAACTTCTGAATTATTTATTTATAACTAATTTGTTGGTAATAATTAATATATTCTGTGTTTAGTCCATTCTGGCCAGAACATCATTATTAGGAACTCCCAGCAGGCTCCTGGACAGAGTGCTGACTGGCCATCTACTTCACAAATTCAACAAGGTGTCAATGCTGCTATCCGATCCCAGGAACCATTCTTCATCACTGAGGTTAATAAATTGTCTCTATCAAGATGTCTGAAACAGAAGATCGAAGATTATTATTAATTAAAAAATTAATTGTATTTTTATAGCCACACCAAATCTTCAGCTTCCCTGCTAGGCTGTCTCTTCCCAAAGGTCAGCAACAAGGTTTCCCACTTCAGCTCCTCGTTGTAATCTCAGGATCAAACCCACTTAATGTTCCAAATGGGCCAGTGATCCCTGAACAATCTCTGACCTATCAAGCCCAGCAATATCAAATTGTAAATGCTCAACAATACGAACAACTGAAAGAACAGAATCAACTTGTGAATGTAGAAGGTGGAATTCAGCAAAACGTAGAAGTCCTACCTAAAAACTTGGTTAATGCTCAGCAACAAATTCCAGGTGCATTATCACTGATAAAGAGAGCTTGGCATTCATTGCATAATGTCACTGACCATATACGTCATTTCTTCTTTACAGCTGTCAGGAATCACTATGCCAAGGTTTATACTAAATATCACGGACAATACCCGAATACGCAAATTCAAAACCCTGTTGGTCAAGGACAAGATATGACATATACCATTCAAGGAGTTGCAGTTGTTAACGGCGGAGTATCTGGACAATCATTAAGATTACAAGGATCAGGCATCTCAAACCAACAAAATCAACAGCAAGTACAGCAAGCCCAATGGATTCAACAACAAATTCAGGCAGCAGTAGCAGCAGCACAAGGACAACAAGGACAACAAGGACAACAAGGACAACAAGGCCAGCAAGGACAACAAGGTCAGCAAGGACAACAAGGCCAGCAAGGACAACAAGGACAACAAGGACAACAGGGACAGCAGAGTAAAGCTGCACAAATGATCTATGGACAACAACAACAACAACACCACGGACAACATATTAAATGGCCGCAATCTCACATCGGCCAATCAGGACAACAAGGCAGTCTGAAACGATTACAGATTCTACAAGGCCCGCAAGGCGTTGAAGGTGTACAAATAGTTGAAGATGCTCAGGGTGTTCAATCAGGTGCTCAAGGTGTTCAACAAGGTTTCCAAGGTCTTCAAGGCGTGCAAGGCGTCCAAGGTGTCCAAGGTGTTCAAGGTGTTCAAGGTGTTCAACAAGGTGTCCAACAAGGTGTTCAAGGTCTTCAAGGAATTCAAGGTGGAGTACAATCTCTATCAGGTGTTTTACAAGGAGTACCACAATCATGGTCTATTGGACAAGATGTTCAGGGAGTAAATGTTCCATATGGCATGCAAGGAGCTCAAGGTATTGGTAGTCAATCCTGGCAACGTTCTCCAGTTCAAGGTTCAATATCCGGAACTAATATCGTCGCTAGCGGACAACAACACGCAGGTGGCTTCCAGGGTATCTATGCACAGCCACAAACTGTTCAAGACTCGACTGTTAGCCAATACTACCAAGATAAGCCAATCTCTGAAGTCATTGGTGGAGCCATCTCCCTTGACGGCAAACCCCTCGGCTTCCCATTAGATAGACCTCTAACTCCTGGTGCTCTTAGCGTTCCCAACATTTTCGTGAAGGATGTTCTTGTTTTCCACCAAGGACAACCCACCAACGACATCACCCAGTAAATGTTCCTACGGTGAAGTGCACGGTATTGTTAAAAGCCGTATAAAAATGGTTTATACGACTAAACACGCACGAGATGTTGTTAATGTTAATAATTAAAGAAAAAATTTGTTGATGTATCAATTATAATGAATAAATTGCTGTCAAGAGCAAATGTTTATTATAAAATCCAGATTTTTTCATTTGCACCTTATTCACGTCATGCAGATATAATCGTTTACTTCTTTAACATATAAGTTTAAGTTAAAAAGGCTTCTAAATAATCGAGAAGTAAAACATTTATATTATCGTTTTTATTAAACAAATTTCACGATTCTAGCGTCAACAAAAATATTAAAACAATATTTTAAGTGTACTGTCTTCAACATCGCTTTGTCAGTTGCTTCAAAGCATTATTCTCCAGTCATCATCTCCATGAATTCTAAAAGTATAAACATGAGAACTTATTACGTTTCATTATACTCAAGATCGTATTAACACTTATGTACAATAATAATTTACAGCTAAAATGAAGAAAATAATTGTAAATACATACCATCAAAGTCAACAGTTCCCGATCCATCGGTATCAATCTCAGCAATTATACCATCTAAGTCTGCACTAGTAAGTTTGTCATCGAGAGCAGCAAGAATTTCTTTTAATGTAGCCGTCGTGATATATCCATTTCCTTCGCGATCGTATAAACGGAAAGCCTCTTTTAATTCTTCTTGCATTGCCTCAGCATCTTCTTCTTCCAAAAATCGCCCAGCAATTCTGCAGAATCCGTCAAAGTTCACTTTACCAGATCCTTCCGGATCATTCTCCGCGATTATAGCGTTCAAATCAGCATCATCGAACAATTGACCCATTGTGTTTAATATCGTTGAAATTTTCAAAGTATCAATAAATCCACTTTTCGTCGTATCGAACATTTGGAATGCCTTTCGCATTACAGCCATTTTTTGCTCGTCTTCCTCCTGCAAAAAGATAATCCTACTTGTATCACATTCTTTTTACAAAGAAAATTTATCCATGATCATTCGCAACTTCTTCTTCCCACATTAATTTTTTTAAATAAACACGCGAATGTCTTTTTTGCACTTTTACAAAATAATATCACTAATGTCGCATATCGATAAAACGTTGATCTGATGAGTTAGAAATCGACGATGATGAGGATGAACGTTTATGACGCGATTCTTACCATGATGACTGATATCTTGCACGACGGACGATGAGTACCTGAAGTGTGGCGGCTTTTTCGTCCCGGTATAAAGACATCCTCAGCATCTGGTAAACCAGCTAGAAAACTGGTGGGCGCAAAAATAGAGCGACGCGACGAAAAATGAAATATGTTATAAGTGGATCCTCCGTGATGTCGGAAGGTCAAAGCTAAATCATATAAGATTGCATTTAAATGTACGCTGGTCACCTGTACACTTTTATTCTTGAATTATGTATCATCGAATCGCGGTGGCTGCTGTATTACTGGATCATAGATTATCTTCATTCGGCACAACATAATCGAGATTATGTTTTAGATTTTCAGTTGAACGGAAATCTAGTAGAAGGTAAAATACAAATCCTGAAAGTACATTTTCATTCATGAAACGCTTAAGAGTAAAAAAGTTATTTATCTTGGCAAATGTATCAACATTTCATACTTTACCCAGTAATGATTTCGTTATCGTGGTTACAATTCAGTGCTATAGAACAGTGATTACAAAAATGTGTCCCTCCTAATATCTATCTTCGCGCAAATGGTTATAATTCTTGCGCGATAACAAATGTGAATCTACATGCAATTTTCAGACACATCGCTGTTCTTAGATCCGGCTGCCCACGCTTTGCAAACCATTACAACACCACCTTCTATCTAGCTTGCTGTACGGCGAAAATATAACGAGTCCTCGGACTCTTTCAAGACGATTCATCAGCGATTCTCGAGCATTTTCCAAACTTGAGAAAATAGATTGGGGGCTATTTTTCATGAACACGGATAGAAATTATTGGGTAAAAACTGCTATTCTGCGTTTATTACCTTGCTTGATTCCATGAACATTCTAAGATTGTACTGTATTAGCTATACTAACTTTGTTTAGACAAATCGTATCACAATATCAGTGACGATGTTAGTAATGAACAAATTTGATGCATTTTAATATTTGAGTATTATCATCTATATTTTCTATCACATGTTTTATAACATGGTTATTCTTCGAGTTCGTTTGACTTTCTGATCCATAGTTAGTAAACTGAAATCAATTCAATGTACAGCATAGTTAATAGAACTACCTACATTTGATTAAATTACAGACGTCCTAAAGCGTGAAATCTAGTTTCTGATTTATGCTGACAAATTGTCGTGGTTACGTAATAATCATTTTACTGTAGCAGCAAAAAGTTAAAATTGACACGAGCAATACTTTAAAACCAAGAGAGACGAGACATCCTTGTGAGAAGTTACTATCCTCGAAGGATAAGTCCGTGGCTATAAATAATACGAAGTGATCAATCAGTCGCAATAGACGTGTGTATACAAGATTTTCGCTTTGGATGTCAGTGGAATGTAAAATGTTTTACTCGTTCCGTTTTCATTCAGTTGGTGCTCATTTCCAAATGACGGGAGTGCGTATGAAGATCGGCCAACAGATATGTTATACGTAAATTTGTCTCATTAGAAATATTTTCGGTGCTAGCACATCATCATCACGATCATCATCGTCGTGGTTGTCGTAGTCGTCGCCGTAGGTGATGTTCACCACGCGCTGCTCTCATCAATGCTCAGCGAGGAGTGACAACGGAGTTTCGAGCGTGCAAAAGCAATTACGTTCCGTTGCCAAGTTCTGAAAATCATCGTCCTCTTGGCAAGGGGCCGTGTTCGAAAGCCGACTCGTTAGAGAGGCATGCGGATGCCGCCTTCGGTGATCCAGCACCTCGAAATTAACTCCTAGAAAAATCATTTTCTCTAATAATAACATCTCTTCCATTTTTACCCATGGCACACAGACAAGCGGTACTTGAAATTGTTATGTAAAAGTTTCAATATACCTACATTGGACTGTCATTGTAGACCGCTTAGTCCTCAACTGGGGATAACTTTTGTTGTTCTTGACTTCTAAAGACACGTTGCGATAAATAGAGATCACGAGAGCAATGAAGATAATAAATTATTTGATATGACAGACACTGAATTTAAGAAAACAATATTTTTTAAAAATCCTATAAAGCAATGAAACACGTTTAAAAATTATCCAATTAAGATATTTTTAAACAGAATTTACGACAGACTATTTGAGTTTACGTTTCTTTTTAAATTAATAACACAAAATGATAGAATTAATAAATAATTGAAGAAATGGATTGTAAGAAACGTTGAAATATATCCCATCACCAAAGGTCCTGAAAATTACGTTAAATAAAATAACATAAATCACAAAAAATGTAAATTTATTTGTAATTCCATATTTATTGTAAAAAAGAAAAAGGTTGTTACTGCGTAGTAAATTTGAATAATAGCTGTTTATATAACAAAGATTTCTGGTATGTGGCATAATTCTGTTCTAATTCTCAAATGCTCGACGTGGGTGGTAAAGCATCGTTAGTAATAGAATGTATTTCAATCTAAAAGCCATGAATTTAGCTGTGAATATTTAATACGCGAATATGGCATCCTTCATTGTTCGATTAAGTTGAGTCGATATAAATCGTGAAAACATCTGTATCAAATGTATCAAATATACGAAATATCTTATCCTTAATTTTAGTTGATTTGTATCGATGGGATTCATCTTTCTAGTTTGTAGTTTGTCACCTGGTTGGCTTCCTGCCATACTTCCTAATATAGTGCGGTCGCAACGTTCTTTCTATAACAGTTTTTTATTCATTATAATGAAATTTAAACTAATTCTCACTTTGATGTTTTTATAAGAGATGATAAAAAACTGTGATCCGATTATTTAATACATTCTTTTCTGTGTCTAACATTTTTTGTGGTTACATAAATTTTATCTATACATTATAATTCATGAAAGATATAGATAACGTAATTAAAATAATACATTCAGTTACTTTATAACAAGAAATATTTTAAGACAAGAAATTATTACAACATAAATAACATATATGTCTGAAAAATAAGAAAATGAATAGCTTTAAAAAATTTGAACTGTTCAATGAATATGGATCGTCGGTAAGGAAGTTTTTTACAAAAGGAATTAACATTTCCTGTCGATAAATGAGAAATTCGAAATTGCAAGGTTTTGGAAGTATCGCATGCAACGACGTTAAGCAATGTTAAGCTGTGTGTGCGATTCTAGAAAAACGGAAAATCTTGAAAGTAAACCGCAAGGTCTCAGTGGATCGCATTGTGGAACGCTCATGTTAGAGGGGGCACGGCTCACTGTCCGTGCACAATATATATACGTTATATATATGTATGTCAGCAAGGTAGTGTGTTCGCGGATCGTGTATGCAGAAGCGCTTAAATATTAATCACATTACGGATGTTTTTGCTGGAGTGACGCGGGCGTAATAGACGGGACGATTATCGAGATGCCACGGATGTACAGGCATAGTGGGAATGGAAATCCGTGCTAAATACGGATCACATAACTTGCAAATAAGCAGCGCCGATGGACGCGGCCATGTTTTCTGATAGCAGAAATCTTACCCATTAATAATTCGTTAATCGTCGACTACGAAGTGGAGTGTACAGAATGCCGAAATGCGATGTGAAGACAAGGTATCTACCAGCTACGTTTGCCTGGACAACCCTACTCAGCACTACGACACTCTTCTTCTGTTTTCCGTAAGTTCCGCACACATGTCTGTCTTCTCGTGAGTGACCGTAGTGTTTGCGCTCCTGTTTTCATTTTGAGAGTGTGTCAATTTGTTAAGATGTGTGTTTATCATGCATTGCTTGGATCTTCTAGGTGTCAGTATTATGTGTTTCGATGGGGAACATGGTTACCTGCTCTTCAAGGAGTCATCACCTTTTTTGTTTTGGCAAATTTCACACTAGCAACATTCATGGATCCAGGTGTTATTCCAAAAGGTATGTTTATCTATAAATCAAAGTATTATCAAAAAGACTTGTGAAATATAGTTTTTTAAAAAAGAATAATTTTTTTTAAAGCACCTCCTGATGAAGATAGAGAAGATGATATACATGCTCCATTATACAAAAATGTAGAAATCAATGGTATTACAGTTCGTGTGAAATGGTGTGTAACATGCAAGTTCTATAGACCTCCACGTTGTTCACATTGCAGTGTCTGCAATCATTGTATTGAGGTATGTATTAAATACAGTTTAAATGATTTCTTTATTCAATAAAAGATTAATACTTTTTTTGTACTTTTAGACATTTGATCATCATTGCCCATGGGTAAACAACTGTATTGGTAGAAGGAATTATAGATTCTTCTTTTTCTTTCTTCTGTCACTTAGTTTTCATATGCTCAGTATATTTGGACTTTGCTTATATTTTGTATGGGAACGTAAGCAACAGTTGGGTGAAGTGGACACTATTGTTGCGTATCCTTTTTCTCTGAATTAATAATTGCAATCTCATAAGATGCTGCAATTTATTTAATAATAATTGTAAGTGATAAATATTCTTACTGGAATACATGATTTTACACTTTATAATCCTTAAATTTAAAATAGACTTGTACTCATGGGAGTGGTTATACTTTTGTCCATTCCAATTTTTGGACTAACTGGTTTTCACGTAGTACTTGTTTCAAGAGGGCGTACAACAAATGAACAGGTAACAGGTAAATTTAATGGAGGCTACAATCCTTTTTCTCATGGTTGCTTACACAATTGCTGTTATACGCAATTTGGACCACAATACCCCAGGTAATGTGTTAGTTCATTATGATATAAAATATTGAATGGAATGAGTAAATAATCACAAATGTGTAATATTTCAGCTTGATTAAGCCTGAAAAGTATTCAGGAAAACGGCGTGGAGTTTCTACATCTGAGATATCGACTATAGGCAGTGAGAACCAGGTAAAAACCTACATGGATAGCAGCAATGGTGTTAGAAATGCCAGTTCAAATGCTTACAATAAGGTAAGAGCTAGTGCAACTTCGCTTGATACTTCTGATACTACATACAAGAAGATTTTACAACTGTAAATAGCTCTTCCTTTCTAGCATGCAACTTTACAGCTTTTTTGGTGTTTAACATAGTAATTGTATGTAGTTTTATTGTAGATATGTAATTCACTTTGCTTTAGAAAGTTTCAAGTTGATGCTATACTATTCTTCTTCGCACTTCAAAGCTTCAATAAATTGTATATTGTAAATCGCAAAAGTAGTGCATACCTCACATGTTTAATGAAATATTGCATGATTTTTGAAGTTTTACAACCTTTTGTTTATTAATTTCGAGTTTTTTTCTTTAGTGTACAATTTCAAGCAACGATTCTTCCTCTGAGTAATACCTTATTTACAACATTGGAAAGATGCAATTACTTTCTGTTCAGTTCCCTGTTCCTTACCCATCCTGGTTGAACATCAGTATTCCTAAAAAAATGTGCGTTATTAATGTACAAAAGCGTGCTATAATAATTTAGAACTGAATATTAATTTTTTACTATAATAAAAGCAGCATCAATTTGAATTATTGTTTCTAGTTGTCTCCTGGACGAGATGGATCGGATACAGACATGGAACCTACTGCGTCTCAGTCCGCGGATTGCGAACCTACACCTCCAGTACAAAGACATGGTTCCAAAAGCAATTTCTTCCTGCCACCTGTGGAGAACAGTGAATCTCCCAGGCACCCTCCACCATCACAACATCGCCACCCAATGCATCATACTAGAGGCAGCCCTCATCCAAGGCCAAGGTAAGACAAAAAATTGCAGCAAATGATATTTCGTTTGCTAATTGTTTTTCTAATATACGTAAGGTACGTTGTCAATACCTATAGGGGAATGAATGGCTCTCGAAGTCATACGCCGGATCCATTATCGCCAGAAGCAAGTGGATCACCTGCCACAGCTTCTCAAACAGATCAAGGTCAAGGAGGTGCTAGTCCAACAACGCAACGGATTAAAGCTATTGGAGTACCAACTCCACTTGCTATTTCCAGCCCTATTCGCAGGTATACTATGCTTATCTGTTGCTTTTGGAACAAAAATAGAACAACTACAAATTCAAATTAAATATATTTCGAAAGAAAAAAAGATATCTGCAAGTATATATTGTATGATATAATCTTTTATGATATAGAGATAATTAAATATTTGTTCTATTCCGTGGACACACATAAAGTATTTTTGGAATATTTAACTTTTAGATGTATATTTTTCTTTTTATTTTTATAATTGTACGCCGCGGCGTTTTCACATTGCACAAAAACTTATCTCGTAGAGAGCAAGAGGGAAGCGCCACATTTAGTCATAGTTTACATTGCATTTCGTGAGCACGCTACCAATATAAATTGAGCAGATTCCTTTTTTAATGTCCTGTTTGGTACCTCTTAATATGATGTGAAGCCTGTTTACTTTAAATTGTCTATCCCCCACTATGAACACCTCACTCTTGCTCTTATTCTTTCTTCCTTTATTCTCTCACCAGTATTCTCACCTTCTGAATGACGAAGGAACGTGACAAAAAAGAAACGTTGTGCGATGTAGATCACAATAATATCGTAGAGAATTAGTTTCTCTGCATGTACAGATTACAAGATATATGGTATATAGATAAGTTTGTGTCCCACTGCAGAGGGTGGTAACTGCAAGCTGCTTTCTACCATCATTGTTGCAACCTACTGCAGGTAAACACGAACTTCATCCTACGACAACATATCGTAGTTTAAAGTTATGCTTTCTTGCATATGTTCCATACATATATCTATATATATATATATGTATATATATATATTTATATATGTATCTATATTTATATACATATACACATACATATAAATATTATTATGATTATTATATTTATATATATAAAGAAAAATGCATATTTCTGTTGAAATATACTGGGCGTTTCACTAATTCTGTCCATTTCAAATATCTATAACTATTTCATATGACCAGTGAAAATATTATTTACAAAAATCGTGTGGTTATAAGACAGATATAATTTGATGAGTTGGTCTTTTCAAGTAAAAACTGAAGAATTGACTTCTACATCTGTAGTCTTTATCTGAAAACATCTATTGTTATCATATTATATTTTTCACATAGTTATACAAATTTTGTAAATGATATTTTCACTTGTTGTCTAAAATAATAAAGATTTTTGAAATAAACAGATTTGGTGGGACACTTTGTACATATACATATCTATACACATGTATCAGTCAACACGCAAGTAAATGTTCACATATGTATATCTTAGGTTCGCTGCCTTTTTACTTTTTCTTGAATAGATGCTAATGTTTATAACAGGAATGATGCGCTGTTCTCTCTCTCCTATATGTCTCGCCAGAGCCGTATTTGTATGGCTACAATGCTCAGCACTCGCATATTCATCTTGGTTCACTGTATTATTGTGCATTTGTCAATTATTCAATTATCTTATGTGTGACTTAGAAGCACAGAGGTCAAAATTTTCTATCTCTGTTATAGATCAAATCCAGGTACGCCGACGCAGGTTCGTCGGCCAGATTTTATAGGAGTAAACGACGCACCGACTTATTATGATGTACAGCAAGGAAATAATACCGGTGTTGGTGCTACAAGTGGTACCGTCGTAACTGGTTACAGTCCGCAACGGCGTTTCTTGTCAGAAAGTGAGCTCGTTCGCCAAGGTACTGATCATTCGTACTCAAGAACTAACAATACTGTCGACAATATCCGAGAATTAGCGGGTTCACCTCAATGTGGTGTCTATTTGTGGAAAGATAATTCTCCTGGCAGCTATCCTGCTCCAACTGGAACAGCAAGTGCAACAACACATCAGTCACCTTCGCAAAGACCTCCACCGCCGTATGATTATTACCGCTCTAATCCAACGAGTCCTACTCAACAGTTATATGCCAATGCTCCAAGAGCGGTCTATCATCCTGCGATGAGAGGTGGAGTACCGGTCTTCCCACCACACCAATCGTGCAGGCCAATGTCCTTTGTTAGAGCTTTGGAAATGACGGATTCTATGGAGATGGTGTCAGCGCCTAACGATAACAGATCACAACGACCCACGACGCCGACACCGGATCGCGCTAGTGTCTATGATATGAACTATGAAATATCTGTATAGCCCACCTTTACGGTCTCCGCACCATCCTGCGGCTGGACGGAGATTGTACAAGAATTGCCGTCATTACGCGTCTCCTGTTCCAAAGAGGAAAGAACGTATGACGCTTATGAGATATCCGTCTGAATCTTCGTGTTTGAAGCAGCTAAACAGTCTACGTCAAATGATATTAATCCGGTCGGAATATTATAAAGTTCTTCCGGCCCAAATGTTGATTCACATTTACCGTGCTCCACATCCGTCGTACTTGGAATAAGTGGAGCGAGGCCAATTATTTTCCCACGGGAACAAGGACGTCAAATGCAGTCATCGTTCATCTATGTTATTAGTGATACTCGCAGTGTACAATGCGTATCATAGACGATGGTATGCTAAAATGTATTCAGTGGAGTAATGATAGTCGATAGACAAAAATTCAGGAAAAAATGAGTATCGGTGTTTAATAATTTTTATTGTGATTTACTAACAACAGAAAATGCATTAGATTTCTTATTTTGCGTTGAACTCAGAAGAACGACAAATCGATAAAAAAAGTTGAGTTCATCGCCGAGTCTACCGTTAACATAAGACTGTTGTGTCACGTTATTAGCAAAACTTTTTGATTTAGTCGTTGTTTAAAGGGGGAGCATTCGATTCGACATGTACACGGAATAAAACGTGTTTGTTTATTCGAGAAAAAGAGAAGCGTTCGGACCGATTGACGATCAAAGTAATCGAGTCACGAAAGCGTCAACGAAAGTAATTCCGAACGCTTAGTGATAATCGCTAAGCGAAAACAGCTGCTAACTAATCGAGTTTTGTCTCGCCTAGCAGTGTACACAATTATATTTTTTAGTACGCAGTATAAAGTCAGTTTAGATTTTTATACCGTGACGTCGTGACTCAATTCTAGAAACGCAGCATCAATTAATTTTCGTTCCTTTCGTTTTTCTCTTCTTTACTTATCAAAATACACAGTTAGAAAAGTAACAAAGAATATAGGGATTATTCTTGCGTGCATTTTTAGGCTCGATTCTAACCCACAGCCGCGTTCTTTCTTCGTTTTGTAACAATGCAAACGAAAGTAGAGCAACCGTATAAACGGGATAAAAATCGAACCTGCTAGTATAGTCTCCTATCTTCATTGGTGCAAGAAGAGTTCGTGTCCAGTTAACAAAAAGTTACTTAATCGATTTAAGTCATTATCAGGATAGAATAACAAATTCTGTTTAAAATAATCGTGTAAAATGAAATGTGTAGCAAATTTTTAATATACATATTTAACAATATTTATACGTAAATAATAAAAAAATATAAGACTTTATAATGATTTCATTTGTTTGTTATAAATGATGATTTTATCGATGTGACCACTAATATGATCAATTAATTTTTACAAAGTAAAAAAAGAAGAATAGTTAAAAAGGATATACGAAAGAGAACTGTGTGAATGTCAAAAGAAAGTGGATGGATGAACGAATGGATGTATATCAAGAGAATATTTAGAATTTTTAGGCGTGAAAACAAATGACAGACCAGCGTGTTACAAATGTTTACAGTGATGAATGATTCACTCGATAATGAAAGAAAAAAAAAACAAAAAAAAAACAGAAAAAGATAAACACGAATAACGGACTTTGTTATCAAAAAAAGGGGAATACAATTTTGTAACATATACATTGCATAAATTTATTGGTATATCTACTGCTATTATTAAGTTTGTAATATACCCCGCTTCTAAAAAAATTGCATGTCGATTTCTGTATTATGTATTTGTATGCGAGACCAATATTATCAATTATGCAGGCTTAATGAATAACTGCGAACCGTATATGCGTAAGGTAATCGTGAAATATTGCGTGCCCAGTTACCTTGCGACAAATTGATAATCGAATTATTATTGTTAAATAGCACATATCGTTCAGCTAAAGGGCTTATCAAACATCGAATATTTCCAAACTAACGGGACATTTCCTTGATGAATATCTGATATCCTTGGTAAAAGAACAGTGGATACATAACAATTAGAAATATTTCTTCCAATGTTGGCGCTACTGATAAAACGCGTTACTCTTTCCTGTTTGTTTTCGAATTATATATATTTTTGTTTTTCTTTACAATGAGCTGTGCCAAAATAAGGAAACATATGTTTTTCCATATTCCATATTCCATTTCGATTATGTAGCTTTTACATAAAGAGCACTTAAAAAAGCAAATAAAAGTAAACAAAGGACTGGTATAACGTTAAAATGGATTGCTTTAGGGGATTATGTGTAAGGTGTGTCGAATGTTTAGTGTTTATAATTCGGTGTACTTGTACATACAGTCGGCCGCATAAGTGTTCGTCCACGTAGTGCATTCGGCGTATGTATAGGGAAAAGAAGGAAAGATACACGTAAAATTTAAATAAAAAATATAGAAATTAACCTTTATTTATATAAGATAAGCTGACATTTTGTGAAATTCATAATTGCTGTACATAGTGAAAAATTAAAGAAAATAACATAATGCATCGGAAAATTTGAACGCAAAAGTATTCGTCCACTTACAAATTAATTGAGTTATTATCACATAAAACTGATGTTATTAGTTCAATATTTAGTGAAATACCCCTTAAACCTAATTATAGCTTTTAGATGCTTGATTTCACTAATTTGGTTGTAAAATCTGATGGTATTTTTTGTCCTATTCTTGTATAAATGTTGCTTTAATTTTTCGCGTATTTTGGGCGATGATTTACGAACATTTCTTTTTATTTCTATCCACAAGTGCTCAATAGGATTTATATCTGACGACTGGGGTGGTGTTTGTAAGTAATGTGGTATATTATATAACATCCATTCTCTGACGATTCTGGCTTTATGCTTTGGATCGTTATCTTGTTGAAACATAAAATTACTCTTTATTCCTAGCTTCTTATCACTTGGTAGTAGATGCTGCTTTAATATATTTAAATACATCCACTGATCCGTCATATCATCTATAATGTGATAATCACTAACTCTAGTCGTTCACATACAACCCCATGCCATAAGTGACGATCCTCTGTGCTTCACGGTTGGTATCAAATTTTCGTTTTGATATTCTGCATTTGCTTCCCTTCAACCTTTTTTGTTGGATGCACCAAAAATTTCGATTCATCGGTAAAAATGATGCGTTTCCAAAAATCATCTCTTTCGATTTACTGCGTTAATTAATGGCTTCTTTAAATTGGTTCTATGAAATACACGTCGAACTGTATCAAGACTTACTATTTTTCCTGACAGAGACAGTATCTTCTCGCGTATTTCAGATGTGGAGATATGAGGATCCTGCTTGACAGCTTTCAATATGTGTCTCATCACAATTAGTCAGTAGTTTTGTTCTTCCTGGTTGCGATTTATTTATAATAGTTTTGCCTTCTTTAAACTTTTTTAATTTATATTGTATGGTAGTTCATGGTTTTCCCATTATATCTGCAATTTCTTTTTTGGATTTTTCTGCTTTTCATAATTTTACAATAACTTCTCGTTCGGATAAAGATGTTTCACTTTTCTTATGCATCATTTTGGATACTTTCTTTCTGACTGTCTGAAGCGAACTGTTAGAAGTTAATAAAATACAATAGACCGTATCACATTCACTTGTAATATCATTCAGTTATTTTATATTTTGTTATGTTCGTTTGCATGCATTTTATCTAACATAAACATTGATGGACTGATACTTCTGTGTTCAAATTTTCCGATACGTTATAATATTTTGTTTAATTTTTCATTATGTAGAGTAACTACGAAATTCACAAAATGTTAGCTTGTTTTGTATTAATAAAGATTAATTGCTGTGTTTTTTATTTAAATTTTACTTGTACCTTTACTTTCTTTTCTTTATACATACACCCACTGCGATAGGTGGACGAACACTTATGCGGTCGGCTGTACATATACATTTCAGTACTTACGTATCGCTGCAGCAATCTATAAAAATAAAACTTATGAAATACAAGCTAATTGTACTCTAATTGTATTAGAAGATCTTTGATTTAGTTCTCTATTAAACTGATATAATTTATACTTCTGAGGTAAGAATATTAACTATCGAGTCTTATCAAGGAACAGATTTGAAAAGCGCGGCGTATAATAAGTGTTCATAAAGGAGATTATAAATAACCTTATCAATTTGTGAATGTTGATAGAAATTTATACATGGATACAAAAGTTATTTCTAGGTAAAATAGTTCTTAAAAAACATTGACAACAATTAACATTAACAAGTTTTTATTCTTTCTGTTTTATTATGCATAATTTATTAACTCTGAAATAAATACTTTTCATGTATATTTTTAAAACCTGTAAAATATGTAAAACATGACTCAAGTTACTTTTTAAATCCATATTTAAAAACCTATGATTATTTCATGGTCTTGAAACGACTCAATATTGAATATTTAATAATTTTTATATTTATTTTCGTAAATGGTATACAATATAATTGGAATGTAGCTATCTTAATGTTGCAAAAAAAAAAAAACATTTTTTAAACAAAAAGTAGTTGTGTTATTTATCTTGCGATTACTCTAATATCTTCTAAAATGGACGTTTTATGGTATGGTCAGATTTTCATAGGTTTGTGGTTCGATGATATGGCTGTAACCCGGCGGGAATAACGACGCAAGCGCCGCGTTATTTTATTGGTAATTTTGTTTCGTATATCGTAAACTTTATATATTATTTCATTATGATTCGTTGATGTATTAAAGTCCTTAATTGTCGGTGTCATATATTGTTTACATGCAATATTGTTTAATACGTAACTAACAGCGAGAACACATTCTGTGAAAAGGCGACGATCTTTTAGCGGCACCGTCCGCCATTATTGGCGTTTGCACGGCGTTCAACAAAGTTTTCTTTCATTCGTAGGGTTGAAACCACGCCTATAATCTGGAGATTTATACCGTACTATGATGTGAGTAATGTATATTATTTCTTGGTTATTTTGGTCTCATTTCTTTCGTTTAATTGTAACCTCGTTATTACCGGGTGTTTTCATGTGAACATAGGGCACGCAGTCGTAAAGATAGTACGGGTAAAAGTGACTCTGAAGTCACTGATAAAGAAAATAAGAGGGAAAG